>NC_056743.1:1558739129-1558896629 GCF_019279795.1 Protopterus annectens
AGGCTTAGGGGGTTACAGGTCTTTCCCTACCTAGACGACATGCTTTTTCAGACCTCCTCTCCAGAGGTTCTTCTGCATCTTCACTTTGCCATTTCTCTCCTTCAGACCCTGGGGTTCACTATAAATTCCCAAAAGCCCTTCCTGACTCCTTCACAGGATCATATTTTTCTGGGTTGCAGGATCCAGACTGTTCAAATGCTGGCATTCCTGCCTCCTCTCAAGGCCTTAACTCTCATTGCTTTCTTTCAGTCTCTACTTCCACTGGCCTCAGTCTCAACCAGAGAATTTCTGAGAGCTCTAAGTTTTATCGGCTCAAACGCTCCTATGCTCCCTGTAGCCAAATTCCACGAGAAAGCTTCAGTGGTTTCTAAAGTCTGTTTAACTTCAGCACTCTCATCCTCTAGATTTCCTAGTCACTCTTCTTCCATGCCTCAAGCAGGAATTTCACTGGTGGATGCAGCAGTTGTGACTCGGTGCAGGACTTCCTTTTCACCCTCCACTCCCCTCTCAGGAGTTGTTCATAAATGCTTCAGATGTGGAATGAGGGGATTCCTTTGGCTTTCTAAATGTGCAGGGCCTCTAGTCACTTCAACAAAAGAAAGACCACATCAGTGTCAAAGAGATGTGAACTGCTCTGTTGGCTCGTCAAGCATTTTATCCTCCTTTCATTCCAGGGCCCTTCAAGGTACTTGCAGATAGTACCACAGTGAAATGGTATGTTAACAAGCGGGGGGGGGGTCTTATCTCCTTTGCAGGTTCGCACTTCAACTGTGGGAGCTAGCAGTCCAGTATCAAGTAATGCTTCAATCTGTTTATATTCCCTCAGCTTAGAACATTGTGGCAGACTCTCTGACCAGGTGCATATCACAATCTCATGAGTGGGTGTTTCACACTAATGTGTTTCTGGACATTGTCTGCCAGTGCGGTACTACTCAAGTAGATCTATTTGCCTCTCCTCTGAACAGACAACTTCCTCTTTTTTGATCCAGAGCCCCAAGGTTTGGCCTGGAAGGTTGGACACCCTGTCTTTTTCCTGGAAGGGGATGTTTCTTTATGCCTTCCCTCCCCTTCCTCTCATTCCAAAAGTCCTGTTCAAGATAAAGCAGCATCTTCTGTCTTCTGCATTTAGCCAAGGGCAATCATCATGTTACCTCACAGGGTGGACTTGGTCACATAAGACAAGGGATCTCTCATTCATCCCAACTGACCCCTCTTCAGCTGATACTGTAGGTGATAGGATTTTGATTCTGTATAGACACCCTTTTTCTGAGGATGTACTTTGGGTCCTGCAGGAAGCCAGGAAATCCTATTTATCCAAATGGAAGAGGTTTTCTATTTGGTGTCTTTCTAGTAATCTGGATCCACTTTACGTGGGCATTCTGTTGCCTCTGTCTTATATGTGCGAACTGCTCAATCCTCGGTTGGCATATTCTTCTGTTAAGGCCCACTTGTCAGCCATTTCTGCTTGTCTGCCTTTAGCCTCTAGATTTCAGGCTAAACAGTTTCTTAAAGGTGTCCTGTCCCTCCTTCATGGGACCTCAGTTTTGTTTTGGAGAAACTGACCCAGACTCCTTTTAAGTCTGCGGCTTCTGCTTCCTTGCAGCATTGTTTTTGGAAGACTTCTGTTGGCCGTAATTTCTGCCAGGTGGGTGTCTGAGTTTCAAGCCTTTATGACTATTCCTCCTTTATTTTCCATAAGGACAGGGTGTTCCTTTGTACTAATTCTTCTTTTATGCCCAAGGTGGTGAATGAGTTGTCTTTTAATCAGTCTATTCATTTGCCCACTTTTTTCCCTTCTCTGCAATCTGCTATTGAGAAGGGTTTGCCAAGCTTGAGATATCCTCTTAGTGGTACACTTAATACAGATAGTGTCGTAAGTAATCAGTTGATTTAGTGAGTTCTCACCTGTTTATTATTTCCAATAGTTTTTTCCATTAACACTTGACTTTTAAGAAGCCGTATTTTAGAATGATTTCTATGTGACTTAAACATACTTCACTGCTCACCTTAACTTAAATCCTAACTTGTGTGCAATTGGAACACACTGTGCGGCTGTAGAAGTAAGGGAACAAGAATATTCTCTAGTGATAAATGTGATCCACCAGCACAGGGGTGAATGTGTTATATTTAATTACTTTTGGAACAAGTTTTTTTGTGTGTGTGTGCCTGGCTGTGTATTATCTTTTCCTTTTTTTGTCTCTGGCTTTCACTCTCACTGGAAACTAATTCCATTTTTGAACTAGTTTTAAGGTGTTTGTAGTCTGGAGCTTACAGTAGATACCTTAAAGTAGATCTTGGGGCACAAGATGGTGATTGAGATTTGTCTGAAAGGCAGTGCCCACAGTTACAGATTGTGTTAGAAAAAAGTTATATAACAAACATTTGGTGTAAAGGAGATGTGACCATTGGCAACAAGTGTGTACTGCCAAGACAGATGCAAGGCATGACAGAGAGGGCTGCTACCTGGTTTGCCAGCTTGTAGGGTGTACCAAATAGGTTGACAGTTTGAAGACTATGATGACATCTTCGAAACTGTCAGTCTGTTCTTTTATTTTAAAAGTACCAGTGAGTTAAGTTGCTGCATAACTCTTTGCTTCCTTAAAGTGTTTGCCAACATTACTTATCTTATTGCACCATGGTTTGAGGTACATACACTCTTATAAAGCATGTTAGTCCCTGTCATTTAATATATATGTAGCCTCCATTTTTTGTTTTGTTTTTATTTTTGTTGAAGTCTTCCTTAAACTTGTGGTTTTCCCTTCCCCAGTGTTACTGAGTGTAATGGTGATTGAGATTTGTCTGAAAGGCAGTGCCCACAGTTACAGATTGTGTTAGTAAAAGTTATATAACAAACATTTGGTGTAAAGGAGATGTGACCAGTATTTTGCCAGAGACTGACTGACCCTAATGCCACTGATATAGAATTAGCTACTCAATTCAATTCTTTCTTCATTTAATCTATTTCTAAATTAACCTCCTCCTTCTCCAACAACACACACTCCAACTCACCTCCATCCTACCCCTACTACACTTAGCCCAACACTATATCCAATGCCACACTCATATCTACTAACTCTTTATCATCCACCTCATCTCCTACTCTCACTCCCTCCCCATCTTCTCCATCCCCTCAAATATCCACCTGTTCTCCTACTCTCCCTTCCCCCTCCTTTTCAACCCCTAACTCCCCCTCTGCACACCCCCCCATTTTCTCTCAAACCTATACCCACATCCACCATACAAAAACTCCTTCAGAAACTAAAACCATGCACCAATGCTCCTAATGACATTCCTTCTTACTTTCTCAGCTCAGCAGCTGAAGCAATTGCCTACCCCATTAGCATACTAATTAACCGATCAATTCAAGAAGACATAGTTCCCCAAATCTGGAAAAAGGCCTTTATCATACCTTTACATAAAGGTGGCAATAACAACAGTGTTTCAAACTTCCGCCCCATAGCCATCCTATCTCCCATCTCTAAACTCCTGGAAAAGTGCATCCAACTTCAACTCCTACCATATCTCATAGATAATAACCTACTTTCTCCTACACAACATGGATTCAGACCAAATCACAGCACTATGACAGCACTCCTCTCCTTCCTTGAAACTGTAAACAAAGCCAGGGACTCTGGCCTTACTGTCTCTACCCTTCTACTTGACCTCTCTAAGGCCTTTGACACTATATCACATAGTCTGCTTCTAACCAAACTCTCCAAACTTAACCTATCTTCCTCTACTTTGAACCGATTCTCTAGCTACTTAACTAATAGATATCAAGCAGTAAAATGGAAAAAGGCAACCTCCTCATTTCTTAACACCCCAACTGGTGTCCCCCAAGGTTCCATATTAGGTCCCCTCCTCTTCAATATATTTATAAATGATTTCCACAAAGATATCCCTCTCTCCAATATCATCCAATATGCAGATGATTCAACCATTATCTGCGCTGCCTCAACTATCCCTACTCTCATCAAGCTAACTCAAGACGCCTTTTCAACCATTGAAAAATGGATGAGAACAAATCACGTAGCACTCAACACCTCTAAAACCAAATTAATGATATTCACCCCCTACTGAACTCAACTCTCTCAATGCAAACAACTTCTCTATTACTAGTGAGAATAACATTCCACTAGAACTAGTGACAGAGACCAAACTACTTGGAGTCCAAATTGATAACCAACTAAAATTCAACTCCCATCTACAACTAAACATAAAAAAAAACATCAAAAACTAGGGATGCTCTATCGACAAAAGCTCTACCTTACAACTGCTACTAAAATCACTCTCTCTACTTCCTTTCTTATTCCCTCCCTTCTCTATGGAGCTCCACTATTAACTAACCTACAAATCTCCCAGAAAACACAAATTTCCTCCTGCTACAATAAAATCGCCAAGTTTGCTACCAACCAAAAGTCTTCCTCCCACCACTGCTCCTCTCTCCAACAACTAAAGTGGCTAGAACTACCCAATAATCTTACCTACACACAACTATCCCTTGCACATAAACTAATTTTCAAACCCTCCCTCTGTCCCTCCCTCTCTTCTGTCTTCAAAATGCACATACCTCAAAGAATTTTAAGGTCCAACAACCAAAATCTACTAGAAGTGTACAAACCAACCCGTCCCCCAGGCAAACATCTTCTTTCACATGGCTTAGCACGTCTCTGGAACTCTCTACCTCCATCTATCTGTACTATCTCTAACCATTTCATGTTCAAAAAATCTCTTCATTCACATCTACTTTCCCAGTGGGAATGCTCTTGCTCCCACCCTACTTAACTACATTGAACATCCCCTTTTCCTCCTAGTCCTGCTTACACCCTTGATTCCTCCCCCTCATTATACATACCTTTTACATTCCTACTATAACCATAGAATGTGTAAGAATTCTCTACACTCTTCCTCTCACATGGAGAGCTCTCTTTATGAAATAACTTTAGTAGAATTTTAAATTAGAAATTTGATTTTATGTAGAATCCTGTTTAGTTTTAACACTGTATAAATTAATTGTAATCATTGTACATTGTACTTAAACTTGTCTCTTGAAAGTTTATAATGTTTAAGCATGTATAATACCTACTGTAATCTATATTTTTCTGGAGCTTTTCTCCCCAGGACTCCATTGAAAACGGGTTATTTTTGGCCCAATGGACTATCCTGGTAAACCACCTGCAAATAAATAAATAATCAGTGAATTTATCTTCAGTGCTGTTAGTGTAGGGATAGCATGGAGATCTGCCCATACAGTGTAAGGGATGCATCAACATTCATATGCAGGGACATGTCCATTAAAGTCTGTGGACACACATCCCATGCTATTCCTATAGCAATGTCACCAGGGGACAGTGTAAGATTATTTAGGCTGTTTCATAAAAAGTTTCTGAAGCTTTTTTAATAAAATGAAATGTATAAGGAATAATAAGAGAGAGATGTGTTGCAGCACTTGGCATATACTGCCGTATAGATATGAAACCTGCCAAAACATTTAAAAAAAATGTATGGTTATGTGCTTGATCACTCTTAGACGGTTGGTGGGAGGACGTCAGACAGGTGTGTTGCTTGAGGAGCCAAACTGCTGTTACAGAGAATTGACTCAACCTAATGTGGTGTAACAAGATTCACTAAATCCTGTGGTCAGAAGCAGAAATTCAGTTAACATACTTAGCCAAGAAAAGTATTACATCCCCATTCTTCTGAAAGCATTAAAACTGGGAGAATAGTTTTTTTTTGTACTACTTATTTGGGGAGGTTATTTTAACTGTATAGCTTGTGTGTGGCCAAGCCATTTCATATATTGTTCTTCTCTCTTACTGTCACAGAGTTAGTGGCTCCAGTGAGAGAGAGGGGTGAAAGTTTAGTGGAGGGATGGTCAGAGAATGTTTTTGCTGGACACTTTTTCTAGTTTGGACTTTTTTCAGTTTTGACAGTCTGGAGTTGACTGAGAAAGTCTTACAAATAAAAAGTGTTTTGTTTCTTGCCAAATGTGTACAAAATAATCTAGTTATTTTCATGTTTGTCTGAGAATTTTGGCAGGTTTTGCTCTGGCTTTTCTCCTTACCCCTTTCTTTTTCATTATATATGTCGAGAGAGAATTGTACTGGCAGTTTATTGCGGTTATTTTTTTACCTGTGAAGTTCAGATTTATTAAGGTGCTTGAGCATAGGCACCAGGATAGTTAAAGCAAAGTTGCAGTACATAATTACATGAAAAGCACTATTTATCATGCAAATAAATATATGTTAAAGTTGGTCATAAATGTGTAAATAAGTGCGAGTAAATCGGCTTTTGGCATTCATTTAAACTGACCACTTTGGGAGACTCTTTCACTGACTGGATGGCAGGGTTCCAAAGGCGTGGTGTATGTGGTAGCAAAGTGGATGAGCACCAAAAGTCTCCAAGTACACTGTAGGAACCCCCATTAGCCCCAATGAAGAGGAACTCAGGATTCTGATAGATTGCAGTTGTTAGGAGCACCTTTCATATAAGGGTAAACCCAAATTATGAAAGACTATGTATACTAACACCAAGGCATTAATGATGAGATTAGATTGGTAATCACTGCAGGTCACCCAGGACCAGAGTAGCATAAATGTAACAAGAAGTACATATAGTAACTAGGCTGCAAAATTCTGCACCAGCAACAGTCAATCAGGTTTTATGATAGGAGCTCTAGTAGCCCAGTCAGAAACAGACATACAAAAGGGGCCTGAGTCAGGAGAAAGTGCTTCATCCAGGCAGTGTTACTCTCACCTTGTCCACTAATTCCAGCTGATCGTCATACTTGATCATAGGCTAAAAAAACTGGACAGCTGGATTTCCTTAGAGTGGAGGGAATAAGGCTTTTGTGTTGGAGGTAAGCCACAGATGATTACAAAGTCATACTGTTGTGAATGCATTCTAAATCTTGTTTGTCCATCATAGACATTTTGTCCTGGAGGAAGATATTACATGAACCAAAAAACTGCTATTCTGTTGTGGCTTAAATATTTAAATTGCGAGTTTTCTGTCATGATTTTCTTATCAAGTACACAAAAATGTATGATTATGTGCTAGATCACTCAGACAGTTGGAGGGAGGGGGTTCTGTAGTTGAAGAACATTATAGGATGCACCTCCTAGTAAGTAGGACAGCTTGACAGCTGCTTTTTCCAGCATTCCACGTAAGCCTTGGGCCCATTCCTCTTTGGTATGGGGGGGGGCATCTTCCTTCCAAGCTCAGTATCTGAACATTATCATTTCTAGTACAACAGTTTGTGTGATAATTTACCAGTTAATAATTTATATCATCCGAGCACTAAGCACGTGCTCCTGTGGCACCCAGATTCCTCTTGCAGATGACCATCTTCTTTGGTTACATTGTCTGGGACCAAACCACAGTGTTAACACCTGCTTTATTGTGTGCAGATGGTTTAATGACACTACCTACTGTTGGACAGACTGGTACTTTTGGAGGGCAAAAACCTTCTAGCAGTTTAGGAGTTTCTTCAGTTATAGACTGTATCACTGTTAACCTGGGCAGGCTTAGGGAGAAGGAATGGGATTTAGAGAAAGAGAGAGAAGCCCTTATGGGGAAGAAGAAATACAACAGAGAGGGAAAGCACAAGCCTCAATTAAGTTCCAGAATGCACATGACACTGGTAGCTACATAAGCCTCTGTTTTCATGCCCTTTGCTTACTCAAGGCAGGAGATCTTCATTTTCATACCTCATGCAGGACCATCTCACAGTACTTATTTCAACCATTATGTTCCCACTCCAGGGATTGTTAGCGACTTAACCTGTCACAGGCTGAGATGTTAGGTTATTGGTTTACGTCATATCACTTTTATCCCATTTGTAGCTTCCTGTTACATCTGTTGATTTTGGTGGACAGTGTCCAGTTAATGTTGAGTTTTTCTGCTGGTCTCATCCAGGGTTTGCTGAATCCCATGCTACAACTTTAACCTGCATATTACCTGGAGTCTGGCTGAGCTTTGGACCCATTTCAGATATAGCATTCCCACCTGTCAAGTGCTGTCACTAAATTTTGCCCCATACTATATTCAGGCATCTGTAGTATAGCCGACTTTAGCTTCACTAGCTACAGACCTGATGTCAGGGTATCTGATTTACAGATACTTCAGATTCACTTATCCAAGCACAGACAATTCAGGCTTTTTCACTAGATTTTTTTTTTTTTTTTTTTGCTTTACAGAAAGTATAAAGTCCCAGGTTTCAAGTATGAAGTATAGAACAGACTAGTTTCTTCAGAGCCCTTTTTGGGCAAGTCACCAATGGTTGTGAGGAATATTAGACCTCTCTCACTGTCTTACTGTCCTGAAGACTCCATATTTGGTAAGAGCCTAATGGCAAGGACAAAGAAGGGATTGTGAGTACAGGATGACATACCATCTCATCTGCTATACTTCCAGCAAATACCTGATATTTTCATCATGAGATAGCCTGCCTGTATGGAGACTCATGTTGGCATATGACATGCTAAGAAGTGTACACCAAGCAAATGTAATTGTGAACATTAATGGTACCGAACTTCAGTCACCTGTGTTGCTCAACAAACTTTTATAGTTGTAGTCAGTACATTCTGGGTGTTTGTATCAGTACTGTGATTCAAACAGTTGTAGATTTTTTTTTTCTCCCCAGTTTCCAAAACAGCCTTCCATGTTTTGAAAACCATACAAGCTAGGCAATGTAGTATGTGCTAGCAACTTACGTTGTCATGAAATTATTGGTCAATCAAATGCAAACAAGGACAAACAAAATGCCTAAGATGAGGAGCTGCATCATAGAGAAAATGAAATTATGTGCAGTCCTACTGCCACCGTTTTCACCTCCTAACAAATGAAAAATGTTCACTGTTTCATCATCCACTGTAACTTTCTTGTACTCTACAGTGGATTTCACCCTTTCTTAATTAGATGACTTGCATTTTTGGGCTACTAGCAGTCTAGTAGTGTGCTTTTAATAGAAGTGTGGGAGGTTAAAATGTTATTCTTCCTTTAAGTAGAAGAATGTGAAGTGAAGAAAAAGATGAAAGTGTTGCAGTTAGTCATTTTCATATCTTTATGTAACAAAGTAAACGGGACATTTTTTCTGTGTTTTGTGAATTGGAGCCCTTATCCAGATCTCTTGGAATTTTCATGTGCTAGAGATGGTAATATTGTTAAACTGCCCCAGGTTACTGCATTTGATATTGTAGTATTTTCTGAAATTGTTTCCTCTTTCCTGTACAGTTTATTACTCTTGACCTCTGGTTCTGCACTTTTCAAGTCAGTTCATTCTATTTCTGTTGTTCAGTAGTAAATGGACACCTCTCCCTTTGGACCCTTTTCTTCACTAATCTATTAGTTGCTGTGCAATTAGCTTTTGTAGTTAATAGTTGCTTTCCTTGACATTTAGTGTAGATTGTGTTGCTGTTTTGTTAGTTACACTTAATGAAGGCATACGCCAAGTTTGTCATTCCTGTTTTGGTAGTTACACTTAATGAAGAGCTAGGATAAGTATAAAGGAATCCATAGGGTTTAAAAAGAGTAAAATCCCTCCCACAGGATAGACATTTGTTGGTGTGAAGTGTTTAGATGAGGAGCACTTCAAGGAGTTGTACTTTATTAAGTGTGAGAGGATAAAAGAAATAGGGTAGAGTTAGAAAAGTTTAAAGTTTCCTCAAAAACTCCAGTTCAGGCTTCTCTCCCCCACATCCCCCCCCACTCCCAACCAAGTGTCTGTGCCTCCTAACGGCAGTGAAGTCATGAAGAAGGCCCTGTTTGTAGATAGGTTCTCTCCTATTTCTAAGAATTCAAAGTCCATGGTTTCTGCTTCATTTGCTGGTATAGCTAAAGATTCAGTTGTCACGGTGTTTGAGGAGTCCCTTACCTTCTTTCCATTCAGAGAACATTTTCCCAGTAGTCTCTGAACCTGAACTTGGAGCTTTTAGAGACTCGCAACCTTTATCTTCCAGGACTTTAGTACTGCAGGCCTTTATTCAGATGCAGCACGTGTCATTCCAAGTCTCTTCAGCTAACAGTGGGGTGACAAGAGCACCCCCTTTATCAAATTTTGCAGCTCTTTAGCCACAGTTCTTACTGAGCCTTGTCAAGGCTACAGTCCATTTGAAATGATTGACTGGCAAACAACATCAACATTGATGCAAATGTCAACTGATTTCTTTATTTGGACCATATTCTTTGATCTTGAGTTAACCAGAGATGACACTGCTTTTTGATGGTGGTGACTGGCGTTGGTTGGTGCTTTGGCCTCAAGAGTAGGGCCTTATCTCTCAGGGCCTGTATTCCTTATAAACCATTCAAGGCCAACTGTTTTCTCTCCATGGTTAGCCTTTCAGGCCTCAGTGTCAAGGTTCCCTACTGTCAGCGTAGGAGCCAAACATTTCCTTAATTCCATCCGTCAGGGTCAAGGTTCCCTACTGTCAGCCTTGGAGCCAAACAGTTCCTTAATTCTGTCGGTCAGGGTCAAGCTGTAACTGGTTGGGTTTGGGATCATATCCTTTGATCTGAAATTTGACTCCAGTTGGCTTTTGATTCCTGTTTGGGATTGAGACAGCTGTGGATAGCCAAGCCTGGACTAGCCTATGTATAGTGAAACATACTACAAAATGTGAGTATGTTGCTGTACATCACATCCAGGGCTTCTGCTAAAAGGTTAGTCTTCAAGAGACGTTCTTGGCCAGTGGCTTAGTCTCCATGGATGTGAATGTGCATCTCTTCAATACTGTCTTGGATAAGGATTTGCTCTTCCAGTCAATAAAACCTGATTCACCCCATCCCATTTTGCAGGTGTAGTAGAAATTACCTGTATAAGTAAGGGCCTTACTACTGGCAGTTTGGTAAAGGCTACCAGCCAGAAGTTAGTAAGTCCACACAGAAAAGAAAACTGCAGCACGAGTACAGGGAACTGTGACATTACAGTCCTCCTTCCTGCCCCACCAAAAATTAAAGTACACCTCAGCCCTTGATTCTTACCCCACCCACTTTTTCTTAGTCACAGCATATAGGATATATAGCACCTAAACTATGGGACTCCAGTTCTCACTCAATCCGAGACCTCCAAAAGTATGTGCACTTGAGACAACAGGTCAAGAACACATCTTCACCAAAGCAAAGTGCAGCTGCACTCACTCAGGTCACATTACATGAACCCTGCAGCTCTCCCTCACACACCATTTTTATCCTCATCTCATCCTTCATCTCATCTCGTCTCCTTACATGTTGCCTTTCATTCATCCTACTTCTCTCTGCTTCTCTGTCAGACTTCTCCTTACTATTCCTCATCCCTCTGCATTCCTCTCTCATCTTTTCTCTGTCTTCTCCCCATGTTATCCTTTCTTGCAACTATTCTCATGTCTTTTTTAATGTCCTCGTACTTCTTTATATGATATGCTGCTCTCTGTGTAGCATAAGCCATCACAGTTGTTAAGGCTAGATTTTATCCATAAAGCTCTGAATAATTCCATTTTCCATCCGTGTTTTGGCATTGCTAACTGCCTCTTGAACTGAATGTTGTAACATATTCTTGCATCTATATACATACATGTATATCTTTCTATGTACATGTGTGTGTGTGTGTGTGTGTGTATGTATGCATATATATATATATATATATATATATATATATATATATATATATATATATATAGGTCTACTTTGAAACATCTAAAACCCATAACATCTAATTTCATAACATTGAGACCAGAACATCTAAAACCCATAACATCTAACATTACAAATCACAAGAAAATAACACCTCCTCCACATATAACGACACCAAACACACTTTTTACTACGTTTCTGCAGGGGAACAAGCAAGCACACACATACACATATAATTCCCCTCCACAAAGGCGGTCCCTCCACAGAACTAACCAATTACCACCCCATAGCTATTCTCTCTCCACTCAGCAAAATACTAGAGAGATGCATTCACTCTCAGGTTTCAGACTACCTCCTTACTAACAACCTCCTTTCCAATACTCAGCATGGTTTCCAACCAAACCATAGCACCACCGCTACCTTACTGTCCTTTACTAACATTATCCTTCAGCATAAAAACAATGTCTATCTCTCCTGTGCTACTTTCCTAGACCTATCTAAAGCATTTGACATGGTCCTACACAAACAACTCATCTCTGTCCTCAGTAGCCTATCCTTCTCTTAATCAGTCACCAACTGGTTTCAGAGTTACCTGTCTGACCGCCAACAATCTGTTGTATGGTAGAATGACATATCTCACCATCTACCTGTCTCTATAGGGGGTTCCCCAAGGATCCATCCTTGGACCCCTACTCTTCTCTATTTTCACCAATAATCTAGCCTCTGCCACCAAACATGGCACACTCATACAATACGCAGATGACTCAACCGTCATCTGCTCAGCCCAGTCCCTACCCAAACTGCAAAAAGTCACACAGGAAGCCTTTTCCTCTGTTGAAACTTGGTTATCCGATGCCCAATTAATACTCAACATAAAACAAAACTAAACTACTCCTCTTCCAACCCACCAAGTATACTCAAAACAACTCTCACTTTAACATCACAGCAAAAGATAACACCACTATACACCCAACAGAACACACCAAATTGCTAGGAATGGAAATATACAATAAACTAAAATATGACATTCACATATCCATGACCATAAAAAAAGTCCACAGAAAACTAGGAGCGTTATACAGAAATAAGCAACTTCTCACCAAAGCAGCAAAGATTTCAGTAGCAAATTCCCACCTTATCTCCACCCTACTTTATGCCTTTCCACTATATACCAACCTAAGGCAATGCGATCTAAACAAGCAAGAGACCTGCTACAACAAACTCGCCAAATTCGCCACAGGGGCATCCTACTGTAGTCACCACTGTCTCTCACTTGCTGAACTGGGCTGGCTTGAACTCCCTCACCTCCTTCAATGGTATCAACTCACACTTGCCCACAAACTAGTAAACCATCCACTAAGTCCCATCCCTCCAGAATCTACTCCAACCCTATCGCACCACCAGACCACTAAGATCCAGCAACAAAAATCACTTACAGGTTACTAAAGCCAATAACTCTGCTGGAGAAGCACTATTCTCTTGCGCCATAGCCAAATTATGGAACTCTCTCCCACCCACAATTACCTCTGTACCATCATGCACCCATCTCGAAACTTTACTAAAAGCGCACCTAAAAACATGCTGGCTATGCCCTTGCAACTCCCCCTCTAATATCACCCACCCCATTCACCCACTACCAACTACCTTGATTATAGCAAGCTCGGATGCTCATAGGAACTTCTTAATGTAACAATTGTTAGTGTATGTTATGTACTTCGCAGATGATAGATTCTAGTTGCCTACTGATGTACTGTGTTCTTCATCTGTAACTATGTTTGTAATTAATTGCTATGCTGCTCAAATTGTTAATTGCTATGTAAATCCAATGTAACTACTGTCTGTATATTTTAACTGTGGAGCTTTTTTCCCTGGGCCTCTGCTGAAAATGGACCTACGTCCAGTCGGACACTCCCAGTCAACAAATGTAAATAAGTAAATAAATATATATATATGATGTGTGTGTGTTTTGTGTGTTTTAGCCTATCCTGGTATTTGTGAATATGTTTTGACCCATTCTTAAGTGATCCTATTAAAATGGTCCATAGAAATCATTGCACAGCAGTAAACAAATAAATAAATAAAGGTGCTGGCTGCCTTCCTTTTACGAGAATTGGTCAGATTTAAGTAAAGTCAATTGGATCATGCAAGTCATCTATGTCATCTACAGGGTGTGCAGACTTAGTTTTTTAGGCAAACCAAAGAGAAGAGGACTTTATTCTATGCCTAAAAGAGAAAAAAAAAACACCTTGCTGGCCCCTCTATTAGCAGAAATGCTAGTAAAGGGACCCACAGAAATTTTGCTGTGTGGCCAGGAGGACAGATGGGTTTACTCAAGGTCTTTCCTTGACCCATGCTGTAACTGTCAAGGCTAAAATAAATTCTTGCATTCCAGACTTCAGAATGTTGACCCTGCTTTTGGCCCTCTTGCCCCTCCTAGCCCTTTTGCTACCAGTAGAACTTTAGGATGTCTACGTCCACATTCCTGTTTTCAAAAGACACTGGTAGTACCTCAGGTGTGTAATAGGTGGGTGACCTTTATCAATTTATTTCCATATCCTTTGGTTTGTCTGTTGTGCCCAGAGTTTTTGCATATCTTCTACCACCAGTAATACCACATTGCAAGACCAGTGGCATCCACACACTTTTAACTAGAGAGCCTGATTCAGGTGTAAACAGAAGGAGATGCAGGGAAGACAGTGATCGTCTCAAGAGACTGGTCTTCCTGAACAAGCAGAAGTCAGACTGGTCTTCTCCCTGAGCAAGCAGAAGTCAGATTTATGTCCAGCCAGAACAGTGGTCTTTCTGCTTTCTTTAGGGCCCTGAAGACACCAACACAGCCAAAGCCTAGCTATTACAAGAAAAGGTAGCATCAGTTACTACTTACATGAGTCTAGTTTCCCATTTCAGTCTTACCTTGTGTAAAGAGAGAGACAGAATGTCGACTGTTGCAATTGCAAAACACTAAGGGCATGGCCTTCAGACTTTCTACCCCAAACTAGACATTAACCATGGATTAATGGGGTACCCACACATTGGACTTAAAGGGGAATGGCTGCTGTTGACCCAGGGCGAAGGAACTCCACATAAACATAAAGTAGATGAAGCTTGTTCCACAAGCTGTTAAAGCTTTATGTATGGCATAGAAATCTGGGACCATGAATTTTATAACTGGTAAGACTAGAGTTGTGTGATACATAAACAAACAGGTGATAGATATATTCTTATTTCTGTAGGCTAGCCTTGCAGTCTTGAGAGCAGGCCTTGGAATTTAGTATGCTTCTGAAAGCTTAATTTAGATAGCAAGGAAGAATTCCATGGCAGACCAGTTGAACAGGACAGCAGTGGATCCACATTAGTGGATACTAGACATGGTTACATGCTTGGACCTCATGAATAAGTTTGGGTTCACCAAAGATAGACCTCTTTATGTCTCTGAGTAGCTGACATCTGAAGGAGTTTTGTTCCAGAGCACAAAAAGTAACAGGCCTAGGCAGTGGGATGCCTTCTCCATGAATTGGGCAGGTCTGTTTTTTGTGTGCTTTTCCAGCCGAAACCTTTGCTCCACAGGGTACTTTAACAGATTAAGGAAAAAGGGGCATTATTAGTCTAATTGACACTTCTGATTTAGGCAACACTAGTTTCCCCAGCTACTTCGGATGGCAGGGAAAAACCTCTACCTCTGCCTGAGCATGTGAGCATTTTGATGCAGTGTGGTTATATCTGTAGTACACCCCAAAGTGTCTTCACTCAGACTTGTTTGGAAGATGTGACTATTACCTTTTGGCCTCATTATTTTGAGGACATGCTAAAATCATGAAGGAAGCTAGAAAGCTGCATACCAGGAAATCATACCTAGTTAAATGGAAAAGATCCTCCTCCTGGTGTCAAAGGAGAAGTCAGTATAACCAAAGCCAGTGAGCATACCAGTAGTTATTCACTATGTATCCATGCACTTTTGCTTATGTTATGCCTCCCTGAAGGTGCATGTCTTAGCTCTTTCTGCCTGGCTGTAGATCTCGCACTTAAACCCAGAACCCTAGTCAAACAATCCCTGAAGGGAATACTCCGCCGGTGGCCTCCCAGCAAAAAAAGAGTCTGTAGCTTGTAACTTGAATTTGGCATTGGAAAGTCTTATTTTACCACCTTTTAACCAGCAACAGTGTTATTTGTAAAAAATTCTGACTTGGAAAATTGCTTTCTTCGATTTCATTACCTCTGTTAGAGGGTTTCCTGACTTCAAGAGCTAGTCTTGCAATTGACCCTGAACATTAACCCCCATTTATTTATTTGTTGACTGGGATAGTCCGACTGAGTTAAAGCCCTTTTCCAACTGAGGCAGGGGGAAAAAAAGCTCCTCAGAAGTACACAATAAAAGTTACAAAAAATAGCATTAATGAGAACAATATTAAAGTAGAATGAAATACTCAAGATGGTTACATAATTGTAAAAGCTAAGGTAAATGCACAAAAAAAGAAAAGATAACAGTCTTTAGGAAAACAGTTGCAGTAATGTACAGTGTAGTACACAAGTTGGTAAAATAAAAGTTTTTTTAAAGATTTTTACTGAAGTATTTCTGAAACAAGCAGTCCAACTTCCACTTTCTTCCCTAGTTTCAAATAAGGGGGAAAGTATCCTGCATTCCAAAAATCTATGTAGACAAGTTGAGTTACAACTTGGATAAAACTTAAACCTTTAGAAAATCCAACCAGCTTCTTGCAAGATCATGACAAATTTTCAGTGCTAATTTGTCTGCCTGACCATACCACAAAGGAATATTGCTGAAAGCCAGTTTGAGTGAATATTATTATTGATTTGCTTAAAGTAGTTTCAATGATATTCCATTGCAGTATTGTCTGTCAGGGAGTTTTTGTTTGAGTCATCATGAATCCCTATTTTTCTCCTTTGCAGAAATTCACAATGAGACAGTTTCCAAAAGGCAAGTGCATTGCATCAGTTGTTTTGCAAGTGTATTGTCAAGGTGCCACAGGAAAATGTCAAGCCCCATTCTTCAAGGGGTACAGCAGCTACCACTGACTTCCCCAAAGGATCTACTGCCCTGGACGTTTTACAGGCAGCCACTTGGCCCTTGGTTCACCCCTTCCCAAATGACTACACACTAGATGTGATGTCCAGCTCAAGAGCTATGTTTGCTTCTGCAGTCTTGGAGGGCACTCATCAGTTCTTCTCTAAGCAGTGAGCCAGTTACTCTTCCTGGAAGGAACAGTTTTGGTAGGCTTTCCTATAATGTTAACTGCATCAGTGATTCACTGAAAAAACATAGTGCAATTGTCCGGTCTCTTTCCTTCATTCCTCTCTACGTCATTAGGATGAGTGCTCATGTACCCCTTAGATCTTCTAACTCGTACCTTTTCCCTGTCTTTTCTTGTTCATGTTTTGCAAAATAGGTTTGAATTCTCCATGTCACAGAGTACATCCCTGGGATAGTTCTTTGTTAGTAGCCAACAGTATGGACATGGCTGTATCCTTGTTGAGTGCACCAGAGGTAGTATGTGTGGATGCTTTCCATATTCCAGAAGAGTGGTGCTGAGATCTAAATGTCAGGGTGGAAACTGGATACATCCAGAAGCAGAGAGCCCTTTATTGATGACTGCAGTAGTCACCCCACTCAAACATTTACAGTTGCGGTTGGTAGCCTACAGAACTGTGCTTTCTGAAGGCCTTTGTGTCCGCCACAAGGATGTGAGAAGTACATGATTCTATTAATTTTTTTCTTAGAGTATCCATGAGAAGGAGTCATTTATTCATGCCCAAGGTAGCAATTGAAATAAATTCAAACTGGCCAATTAATCTACCCGTCTTTCTCCCATGTTACTCAAACAAGGATGAATATTTATTGCAAATTCATGTATGTGCACAAGCAGTTAAGATTTCATCTTGATGGAGCAAAGTCTGCCATAAAATAAATTCAGATTTTTGTCTCATTCTTATATGGAAATTAGGTAATAAGGCTTCCAACTTGACTATGATAACATCATTCTGATTATATTTCTTTCTGTTTTTCTTGAGTACAGCAAATCTTTACCAGTTGAGTGTAGTGGTTAGTTTACTTGAGCTGGAGCTACCTTTGAAGTTTACTTTAAGAACACTTCCAGGAAACTCCTGGATGTTATCGCTTGTTCCAGATATCCTTCAAAGTTGTCATTGGCAGTGTTTCCATGAAGAAATCGCTAAGGAGGATGAATATGGGATTCTGTCCCCAAGATGGTTGATGAAACTCCCAGTATAAATACAAAGGTTGTATACTTAAGATAACTACAGATCTGTTTTGGGAGTTTATCTTCTGTCGCTGTACCTACCCCATCAACTACCATAGTCCTTAAGGGACATGAAAAGTTCTAGTCATACATTTGTGTTTAATAGTAGTGTTGCTTGTACAGCTCTTCCATTAATGTAACTACATATATTTTGTTTTTTTGTTTTTTTCAATAGCCTTGAAAATTGCCGTTTAAAACTTTTGCACGGTAGTGTATCTTTTTCTAGAAAACACTGTACAACTCATTACACCAGCAGAAGAACTTTGAGATGCCCAAAACATAGCAGGAAATTGAACTGATTGCTACTGTTTCATACCCATTTCCTTCCATGTAGTGCTACATTTGAGTATTATTTCAGTAATTTTATATTTCAGCTTTCTGTCAGCTTACATTCATGCCTTTTGCTATTCTTGAAGATACACAAGAAACTATTTTCATTGTAGACGTATAATTAAAATGTTTCCATTTTTTTCAGTAGCTTTCTTTCTAAGTTTTAAGGAGAAAAATTGATGATTTTAATTCAGCAGCCTTCTCTCAATAATGCAATGATAGCAGTGCATGCCAAAAAAATGCACACTTCACCATACCAGAGTGCATCTTAAACTGGTCATCTTCAGCTTGCCTTTCCTACTGTCTGTTTCATACAGAAATTCACCTTTTGCTGTCATATTTTTAAATGTACTTTAGTAACCACTACAGCTTAGGATCTGAGTGATATTTCCAGAATACTGTGGATTCAGTTGAACTGCCCACTGCTGAACACCTTCAGCTAATTAGCTGACTTTGCTATGTCAGCAGCTTCTCACACACAGGCAGTTCCTCAGTTGTGCCCCATGTGGGAGGACTGTCCATTGCTGAGACAGCAAGGAGATCTTTCTGCAGTGAAGATTTGAATTTCAGTAGCAGCCCAGGTGTCAAGAGGATCAACCAGGAAAGGGAGGAAATGAGTACATGTCACTGGAGTGCCTTTGTTAGAGGTGGGTGAGGGATTTCTAATTAGTGCTGCACTGCAGTCCCAGATGCATGCAGGAGGAGCTGCAGCTGTGCACTTAAGTAAATGGAGGAAGCAGACACCATGTGCTGATTATAGATATTCATAGAAGTGTTAGCTGACCACAGCTAGACCTGAAGCTGTGTGAGCGCTTGCTTCTTTGTGGTGCAGGGCACGAGATTGTGACAGAAAGCCCAAACTCCAAGCTTTGCACTGCAGTGGCACAGAGGTCACTGGACAGAAAAGGAATTATAAAGAATTGGCATTTGGAAAGGAAAAAAATCATCGACAAAGCATTATTTAGATTGGACAATGGTCTCACCAATGGACTGGACAGTAGTTTACTTATCTGACTAATGGTTGAAGCTTTAGAATGTATAATAGAAGCTGATAATGTTTTCTAGTCACTGACATCAGATACTGTAATTTTCTTCACCTTTAGTAATTTGTGTCCCAAGCTTAAGACACTATTGATGAACCTTGACAGTCGTACTGTCTTGCATGACCAGACTGTAGAGAGCATTTCCAGTTGGTAAGAGACAGTTAAGGTAATGACCATTAAGGACTATATTGTTTTCTATACTGGCACATAGTTTTTTTTTCTTTTATCTGCAGAAGGCTAACTAACATTTGTGAAATGGCTGGAACATTTTTATTTTCGGTTTGTCAAACATTGTGTATTTTGGACAGAAGTTTTGTGTCTTTCGGCTTTTCCCAGTTAGGGGTCGCCACAGCGGAACTCCGGTCCGCTAATGATTGGCAGTTGATTTTTACGAACCGGCTTGCCAGACCTGACGCACAACCTTCAACTAAGGTACGCCCATTTACGCATGTCTCCACGCAGAAGACGCTCTAGCTGAGAATCGAACCGGACAGCATCTTACTGTGAGGCGACATCGCTACCGCAGCACAACCACCGCAGAGGTATTTTGGACAGAAGTATTCTTATAAAGTTCAATAATTTTAGCTGTAAACAAAAGCTGTTTCTTTCAGTAAATCATTCATGTATAAGAATGTTTTTTGTTAATATTCTCTTTCCTGCAAACAGAAACAGTATAACTTATATATTGCAAAGTCCAGGAGAGATGCTTTTAGTCTGTATGGAGGATACGGCTTGTGTTTAGAGTTGTGCTTCTGTAGGGAATGACGAGGCTAGATTTGTGTCTATATTGGGAGGACCATTCTTTGTTTTCTGTTGTGAAATATTTTGCCCTTAGGGGAGGTAGCTGTCCAAGGTTTGCTTTGCTTGCACGTGATTCAAAGGGGGGGGGGGGGTGAAAAAAAATTGCAGTTGTCTGCAGCTATTTAAGGCATTTGGATGTATGTAATACAGCAGTGCTCAGTTTCAGGGATTGTCTTGCTGTCTGTATTTATAGAGAGGTACTGTGCTGTCTTTCACCAGAAAAAATTGCACCAGTGTCTGTCATTTGTTCAGTAGTACTGAGAACACTGCCTCATATTAACTGAGGTCTTTAATGACATCACTTCTCAAAAACCACATCCTGGAAATGTAAACACATCAGGCTTGGAACTGTAGACATTCTTGGAAGCTGTCATCCTTTTGTGCATTTCACTTGTACTACTTTCTGTGTTTGACACTAATGTTAATGCTGCCATTAAAGAATGGAGTCACTTTTGCTGTTCTAACATTAAAATACAGAAAAGTGACAACTCCTTCATTTATTTGTGCCTGCTGTTTTGGTACATATCACTTTGCACCTGTACCATTTGCTACATCTGTTTAGACCTGCCTGTGTATCATAGGTTCATAGGTTGCTACTAGGCTATCAGCCCTAGGGCCTATACAAGCCTAGCCATAACAATTCCCTGGCTCATTGAGCTTTGTTAAACTTTTCATAAAAGAAAAGTATTCTCTTGAAATATCTGAAATACATAGTTTTTTTTTTAATGCCCATAATTCCTGACATGTTGGGCAGTATGTGTTTTACTCTCAAGATGTACAGCACTATAGTTTTGTACTGAATGAAGCAGTATCAAGTTTCCCATATTAAGAATTTATGAGCATTTTATGTCTTCAATGTATGTTGGATGTTTAAAAGCACTTTTTCATTTTTTATGAAAAGTTGAAGAACATCTTTGTTTCCTATGGAACAGAAGTCTTTCAAAATTGTCTTGATACCATAAATTGGTTTTAAGAGTCAATTTGTAGTTTGTTAGTGCAGCTCAGAATGTTGGTATGTACACAGGAAGTCGTGTATTACAACGACAAGGCACAGAAATACTGTCAGCTCCTGCCAGAAGAAAAACTAGTGAAACTGTCCGTATCCATTGTGTGGTCTCTGATTTCATAGGTTTGACCTGCCTGTGTATCATAGGTTGCTACTAGGCTATTGGCCCTAGGGCCTGTACAAGCCTAGCCATAACAATTCCCTGAATATTTCTTCCCACAATATTTACTTCCCTGGACCCCTGTCTAGCAGGCGACTGACGTGATCCCCGGGGTGAATTTCCTATCTCCCATCCAATCGTCAAGGCTCCTTTTGAAGAGGGCCAAGGAGGTGCTGTGCTTGATATGTATGGGCAGTCTGTTAAAGAGTATGGAGAGTCTCTGGGTCAGGAACCTATCCCTTGAGCATGTTTTGTTCATTGTGATGACAAGGTTTAGATCCCTGGAGCGTGTGGCTCTGAGGGATTGGGATTTCTTTAAGTGGAGAATGTCCAACAGCTCATGGTTTGACATGGCCTTGTATGTTAAGCAGATATCGCCTCTGAGTAGATGATATGCCACAGAGTATTGCTGGAGTTTTTTTTAGACGGTCAGCATACGGCATCTGCTTTAGGCCTGTGATTCTTTTAGTGAGGTATTTCTGCGGCCTTTCCAGCTGTTGCAGATGTCTTGAGGTACATACCAAATGGGGCATTGTACTCTATAATGGGTCTAATGAGGGATGAGTACAGTGGGACAATGTCCTCCTTTTTTCTGGATGAAAAGCCCTTTTGGATTCTTTGATTTCTGTGATCAATAGCCCTTGAGTAAGGGGTCACACAGCATTGTTATGCTCTAAAAAAAGGGCAGACAAGTAGTATGTCATGCCACTGAGAAAGAAATGAAGTGGCAATTCCTCCATAGGCTTGCCATCACTGTGTAGTTTCAAGGCTTGTTCTCATGTCCAGCTGCCCATTTTTATGGAGCTGTAATAATCTATGAGAGTACTGGTATGTTTAGAAACAGTTAGTGTTGTACTGATGATGTCAACACAAACTGTAGAACTGCTGTCGTAGTTGGTACCATACTGTATAGTTTGAACTTCTTGGTGCCATCAGCTAATGCATTGCTAAAATTTCTAGCAGAATTTATTGTGTGGACTTTTCAGCTGTGGCAGATGTTGAAAGACCATCAGTTTTTGAGCACCTGTTTCGGTATGTATGGTTGTTTCCGTATGCTTTACTCAGTCTTTGACTAATAAATGTGGAATGCTGCCTGAAAAAGCTTTTGGAAGGTTAGTAGTATGGTCATACATTTAACTCCTGTTGTATGGGATATTCACAAAACACAGCTGGAACATATCTCCCAGGAAGAGAAGGAAGTTCCTTGGTATTTAGACTCTTGAAGCTTCAGGGTATATGCTGCATTTATTCATGTTATTTTTGACCATGCATAAGATTTTGCAGACTTTCCATGTCATATCTACTTTACTACTTTCACCCTGCATTAATAATTAGCTTATGTGTTATAATAATTAGCTTATGTGTTATAAATTCAAGACATTTAGACTCTTGAGAGCTATTACCTTCTTTGAAACTTGGTGATGTGATTTTATGATGGTAATGAAGTATAGATTGATGACCAACAGGTGTCCACCATGCATTCTAATAGTCTTTTACATTGTCCATGTGAGAAGATGTTAAGTCACGGAGGACAAGGAAAATAATTTTGTGTGGTCCTTTTTGGAACACTTGTTATGGGTTTGAGACCTTTCTCTTGTATTCATTTCCTTTGTGCTCTTGACCTGTACTTTATTATGCACAACCACACTGGCAAGAAATTGGTTGCGTGAGGACTTTTTGTGGAGCATTATGGCCATCTGTTTGGAACTCACTGAGTTCCAGTAACAAGGCATTAAATACAGGTGCAAGCCAATGTAGTGTAGCTAAAGGGCAACTGGTATGCGTGGTCTGTGGTGATGTGTACTGCCTAAAACTGGTCAGCAGCGTGAAAGATTACTAGGATGCCAGACTGATGACTGTGACAGAGCAGGAGTAAGAGTTAAAATTCTGCAGCAGAAGTATAGAGAGGGTCCCTCCTGAGGAGTCTGTACTGCAGCCTTGGCTGTACTTTATATGTAGCATTCTTTGACTTGCTGTCACATCACCCATTTCTTGGGCTGGAAAGGATGTGACATGAAAAGGTTTTCCTTCCCTTTTCATCAGTTTACAATCCTTGGATACCAGTTAACCGGATTTAAGAAGGTACATTGCTGCAGTCATAACACATTTTTATCTCAACTTTGTTTAATAAATTCTTCTGTGCAGAGTTTTTCAGTGCTGGCTGTGTTGGAATACTATATATTGTCAGTTGCAAATAGGTCTACTGCACTGAATGTGTGAAAAGCACTCTTTGATAACGAGGTCACTGTATGGGAAGGAATTTCTCCTTTCCCAAGGATGAAGACTGCCAAAGAAATCCCTTTTTCACCAAGATGCATCAGTCTTAGACATGATAAGCCCCTCCCTCCATATAAGGATGGAATTTGCTCCTCATATGAATGCAGGCTTCAAAAATGGGCACACACACTGTCTCTCGTTTTTCTGTGTAGTTGGAGTTTCAATTCCTGTATTTATTTATGAGATGAAACTGCATGCCTGCAGTCTTCTCCAGTAGCCTTTAGTTTTGATCAGCATTTTTCATAAGATTACTCTGCTTTTTTTTTCTCTTCCTCAGAACAACTACTAGGAGTCAACATGATTTTTGTTGTTGTTTTGTTTCTTATGTCTACATTCATTTAGAAACTTTATATTTTTTTCCTTTGTACATTCTTTTTTTTTTCAATAATCCTTCTTTTATTCTTTTCAAATATACTAATACAAAACTACTACATATATACAATATGTACATGAATGCTTCCAACAGTTACACAAAACATTGTATATTAACATAAGTTATTGAATAGGTAATACAACAGGAAAAATGTCAATCTGTAATATTAATACAACCTATATCTAATCTAAAATTGAATCTATACTACGAATATGCATCCTGAGAAAAAGTGGATAGTAACCTCTAGGCCAACACAATGTTAAAGATTTGCTCCCATATTTTTGTGTTATTTATACTTTTCTTGTGGTCCTTAATTACTAATATTTGTGCTAGAATATGTCTTATTGCTAGCGTTTTAAAATTTTCCCAAGAAGTCTGGGCTGGGTTCAACCAGTTTGTTGCTATGTAAAGTTTCATTAATAAGCAAATATTTATAAGTATGATCCTTTGTGATTTATCTAAATTATTCGGGGGAATATGAAGGATCATAAATTCCCAAGAAAGTGTTGAGTGTTGGTAGCCCATTTTTTGTAATTGAAGCTTTAAAGAATTCCAAAGTTTAAAAATGCATTTACAACTCCAGAACATGTGTAAAGGTCAGCCGTCTGATCTATACAGTACGGACAATTAGGAGAGTTCTTTGAGTTAAATTTATGAAGAGTAAGACGGGTATAATACGCATTATTAAAAATCATCAGTTGAGTGAATAATCATTTTTGTAGGGATACTGACTTTAGTGTTAAGTTAATTGCTTTCAAAATCCTACTGACATCAACCAATATTAATTTTTCCTTCCAGTAATTAGATAGGAGAATGTGTTTGTTATATTTCATCTCTTTTATCAATTTATATGAGGCAGTTATATATTTACTGTCCTGTATCAGAGTTTGCCATAAATTGCGGCAAATGTTTAGGTCTTCTTCTCTAACTTTAAAGTTACTGAAATAACTTATAGCAAGATCTTTTAATTGCCTCATGATAATTAGATATGAAATAGGAAGATTCATTTCTCTTAAAATATCTTGTATTGACACACCAAGAAAGGGGTATAAATCAAGTATAGTTAAATCATTTATTAGTGGGAATTTCTTTAAATCTATCAGTTGATTACCAATTGTTAAATATGGGTTCTTGTGGAATGGTTGAAATGTCATCATATACTGTAACAGGTTTAAAGAAGTAAAGAGATTTTGAACTGAAGTTACATATACTTTAACATGTTCCATCAAGTCATATTTACTGAGAGTTCCTTTATTTAAAAAGGGTAATGCTTTACAATTAATTTCCACTCCAGTTACATGTTTATGAGTCAGGATCAACCACTTGGGTGACCATCTCAGACTGGATCTATCAAAGTGAATCACTCTTAAAATTCTGTTAGCATTTATTATTAAATAATAGGTTTCAAAATCCGGTAAATCTAAACCTCCCCTACTTTTCAGAGTCATCAGATGTTCTTCATCTCACATTGCTGCAGTCCTAACACTTGGGTAGTCCGCTGTCCCAGTCGGCCCGAATACCAAAGTATAAGGCTGACGTCGGTCAAGGCGCATTTGTCTGACATCAGGATGTCAGGGTACAAATGCGCATGACCGACGTCATATCCTCAGTCTTTTTTGCCGCATGGTCCGATGCAGAAGCAGTATTGCGAGTGCAGGTTGGCGTTCTGAAATTTTCTGAAGTCGGAGTTTCAGACCGAATCAAAGTTGGCTAAGTACCCGTTGGGAATATTTTGGTTTTTCTTGCCTCAGTATTTAACCGGATGTCAGAAAAAGTGAATAACTGTATTTCTTGTGGGAAACAGATACCTCATAGAGATTACCATACATTGTGTATACCTTGCTTAGGGCCTGAGCACGACATTGTTGGCTGTCGCTCTTGTGCTAGATTTAACAAACGCACTATTAAGAGAAGATTAGATTGTGCCAGGTTAGTTTTTGGGAAGCGTTGTAATTACAACATGCCGCCGGATGCTCCGGCGCCGCTTAAATCTAAAAGCGCAAAGACAAAGCAGCGAAGCCTAGGGTAGAAGAACCGTCTGTCCCGGACGTCGGTTCTTTAGAGGGCTCGGTGGAGCCGGTGGTTCTACCAGAAGTTCCTTTGGATTCTCAGGGAGAGACTTTACTGTTACAAGATGTGTCCTCTCAGGAGGTAGGCCAGGCTGAAGGGGCTTCTCAGGTAGCTGTTCTCCCTCCCTTCCTAAGGTGGTTAGGCCCTCCCTTCTGTTTCCAAGGCTCCTTCTAGAGGCCGGCCAGGGTTAACTTCAGTGGGGTCTCCCTAGTTCTTCAGGGTCTCTGCCTAAGAAACATATGCTTAAAATGGCAGAAGATTTGATTACTATGATTAGAGGTTCTTTACCCCCCCCTGATAAGAGGCCTAGGGTGGAACCTGAGCTTGAGAGTTTTGAGCAGTGTTCGGAGGCTTCTGAGTCTTCGGCTGAAGACTTGCAGGAGTATCCTCCTTATTCTGATTCTGATGTAGATGACTCTACACCTTCAGCTTCTCCTCCTGAAGATTTTTCTTTTTCAGAGACTCTTCATTGCATGAGGGAGCATTTTAAATGGGAAGGTCAAGATTTCTCTGATTCTAGGAAAAGGCTTAGGGAATTTTTGTTTCTACCCCAGCATAGGCCTTTAGCTATACCTCCTGTTCTGGATGTGGTAGAGGATGTTTTTGCAGAGGCTTCCCTGAACCCTGATTCTTTGCCTCCTGCCCCAGTTAAACCGGACAGGTATTATAGAGTGCCTGAGGCTCATAAGTATCTTTTTAAGAGTCCTAGGGCAGACCCAGAAACTGTTTCTCAGGGCCCTAAAGGGGTTAAGGCTTCTGTTGTTAAAAATCCTGTTCCTTCTGATAAAGAGGCAAGGGCTTTGGATAGATGGGGGAAAAAGGTGTATACTTCTTCCACTTTAGCCATGAGGGCTTTGAATTGCCAGTTTCACATGTTGAAATACCAAAATTATCTCCTTTCACAATTGAAGTCTAAGGTAGATGCTCTGGCGGAAGGTATTGAGTGTAAAGAGTTGCAGGATTTGGTTCATGTTTCTGAACAGGTGGGTAAGCATTCCTTGCATTGTGGTTTTGATGCTGTACAGGCCTCTTCGAGGGTGGCAGCCACTGGTTCTGTTCTTCGCAGGCACGCCTGGCTGAGGGATCAGAATTTAGCTGAACATGTAAAGACAAGGATTTTAGATGCTCCTTTACAATCTGATGTGTTGTTTGGTGCGCCTGTGGAAACAGTTTTGAAGAAAATGGAGGACAAGGCTGTCTATGCAGACTGTTAAAGATTTTTTGCAGGTTCAGCCTCCAAAGTTTAGTAGAAATTGGCCTACTAAGGGGTGGACTTATCCTTCTTATGATTCTCAGTCTAGGGGTAGATCTAGACGTGGTAGGGGCAGAGCTCAAGGTTCTTTTAGGCCTAGAACAGGCAGTTCGCCTGCCCAGTCTTCTGGTGAGGGCAGGGGTCAGTCCTTTCGTAAGCAGACCCAATGACTTGCCTTTTCAGCTGCCAGAGCCTTCTCGTCTGGCAGCACCTTTGGGAGGAAGGCTGGCACTTTTCAAAGAAAATTGGAGTGTTATTACCCAAGACAGATGGGTATTGGATATCGTTCACCACGGTTACAGGTTTTATTTCCATACCTTGCCTCCATTCAAAGGCATGCCAGACATTCCTCCTATACAAAGAAAAGAGGCTCACAAGCAAATTTCTCTGTTGCTCCAGATAGGGGCCATTCAGCCGGTTCCTGTGCCAGAAAGGGGCCTAGGATTTTATTCTCGCCTGTTCCTAGTACCAAAAAAGGGGAACACGTGGAGACCAATTTTGGATTTGTCTATCCTCAACACTTATTTGGACATTCCCAAGTTCAAAATGTTGACGTTACAACAGCTTTTACCTCTGCTGGGCAAAGATCACTGGATGGTAACTTTAGATCTCAAGGAGGCTTACCTTCATGTGCCTATCAGACTCAGTTGCAGGAAGTATCTGCGTTTCCGAGCTGGAAATTCACATTATCAGTTCTCTGCATTGCCCTTTGGCTTATCTACTGCACCCAGAGTATTCACAAAAGTTCTGGCTCCAGTTGTAGCTTTTTTCAGGCTACAAGGAATACAAATCTATCCTTACTTGGACGACTGTCTGATTCTGGCTCAAGAAAAGGACGAGCTTCTTCAGCATCTGGAATATGTGATAGCAGTGCTAAGATGCCTGGGGTATTCTGTGAACGAAATAAAGTCCAGTCTAGTACCCTCTCAAGACATGTGCTTTCTGGGTGTGAGACTGAATACAGCAGCCCAGATGGCCTTTTTAACCCCGGACAAACAAAAGAGTCTATCCCTTTACTTCCATCAACTATCTCATCAGTCCGTGCTGACTGCAAGGACAGTCCTTCAAGCATTAGGGTTCATGGCATCTTGTATTCTGGTGCTTCCCAATGCCAAACTGCATATGAGGAAGCTGCAATGGTATCTAAAAAATGTATGGACACAGCACTGCCAGGATTTGGACACTGTCATTCCAATAATACCTTGCATTCAAAAGGAATTTTTGTGGTGGGCTCAGGAATGTCACCTAAACAAGGGACTCTCTGTGACCCGGCCAGAGGCGAGTCAGATTCTAACGACAGATGCCTCAGACATAGCTTGGGGAGCTCATCTGAATGGAAGGTGGATACAAGACAAGTGGCCTGCCAGACTACAGCACCTACATATCAACATGAAGGAGATGTTAGCAGTCCAGTTTGAATTAATGGCTTTCAAGGAGTTACTTCTTCCAGGGCAGGTGTTGATTCTAACAGACAACACTACTGTCATGTGGTACATCAACAAGCAAGGGGGAACACATTCTTATCCTCTATGCAGGCAAGCAATGATTTTGTGGGAGACTGCGCTCAGCTTGCAGCTAAATCTACAGGCAAGGTTTCTGCCAGGAGCACAGAACTCCTTAGCAGATGTGTTAAGCAGGCAAATCATGGATCCCCACGAGTGGAAACTGGATCTTCATGTATTTCGACAATTGACAGTGTCCTGGGGAACTCCAGACATAGATCTGTTCGCTTCTCCACTAAACCACCAGCTGCCAAAGTTTTGCACGAAAAGGTTTCATCACACAGCTTGGAAAGTGGATGCTCTTTCACTCAGTTGGGAAAATCTTCATGTGTATGCCTTTCCACCTCTGCCTCTCCTCCCAAAGGTACTCCTAAAGGTCAGACAAGACAAGCCAAGGATGATTTTGATAGCTCCAGATTGGCCTCGCAACACTAGTACCCATTACTGAGGAATCTGGTAAGGAAGCCTCCATGGCCTTTACCTTTAATTCCACACCTTTTGTCTCAGAGGGACGGTCATCTCCTCAATGTCAAGCTTCACTCTCTTCATCTAACAGCCTGGCATATTCTGTTTTGAACCACAGCAGGTCTCAACTTCCTCAACAAGTTTTGAATGTGATTATGGAAGCCAGAAGGCCTAGTACACGAAGTGTATGCAGAAAAATGGAAGAGATTTTTATTTTGGAGTGCAGCAAAGGATTTGGATGTTTCTGAGCCTAATTTGAGTGTGGCTCTTCAATATCTTACTGAGTTATTGGACAAAGGTTTGTCTTTCTCTTCCATTAAGATTCATGCTGCAGCAATTTCAGCTCACTATGATTGTGACCCACCATTGTTTTCTCATCCTTTGTTCAAGCAATTTCTTAGAGGGGCAAAGAATATAAGACCCCACGTAGAGCTCCTACTCCTGCTTGGGACCTCAATTTTGTGTTGGAGAAACTTACTCTACAACCTTTTGAGCCTGCGGCTACTGCTGAATTGAAATACTTGTCATGGAAGACTGCTTTTTTGTTGGCCATTACTTCTGCAAGAAGGGTTTCTGAATTGCAGGCCCTTATGGCGGTTGAGCCTTTTGATTTTTCATAAGGATAGGGTATCATTACGTACTAATCCTTCATTTATGCCTAAGGTGGTTTCTAGTGTGGCTTTAAACCAAACTATTCATTTGCCTACTTTTTATGCAAATCCCCAAAATAAGGGGGAAAAGATTTTGCACACTTTAGATGTACACAGGCAGTTGCGTTATTATTTAAGCAGGACTAGGATTTTAGGCAGTCTCAGCAGTTGTTTGTTTCTTTTGCTTTGAGTTCCCAGGGCAAGCCTGTGTCAAAACAAACTATATCTAAGTGGATTGGGTTTTGCATTGCATTCTGTTATTCCCATCATGGCAAGGAGATTCCAGCTGGGATTAGGCCTCATTCCACGAGGGCTACTGCCACTTCAACAGCATTTCTAAGGGGGGTGGCAACTAAGGATATTTTGGAGGCAGCTACTTGGAGTTCAGTGCATACTTTCTCCAAGCATTACCACCTTCCTCTCTATTCTAAATCCAGGGCTGGTTTTGCCACTGCTGTGTTGCAGGGCATTTTGGCAGCTCCTGCTTCATTATAGTTTAGCCATCCTCCCTTACCTCTGCTTTGGGATTCTACCCAAGTGTTAGGACTGCAGCAATGTGAGATGAAGAACATAGTACAGTTTTGTACCTACCATAAATGTAGATGTTCGAAGATCCACATTGCTGCAGTCCAATTTACCCTCCCTCCTTCCCCTCTGTGTTTAGGGGTGGTTGTGTGGGTGGGGTTCTATTTTTGTAAATTTGTATATATTGTACATATATTAGGTACAGGAGTGTTTGGTGTTTTTTTTTTTGGGTTTGGCCTTATCTTTTTAGGGTCTTCTGACATCTGGGGCAAGAAAAGACTGAGGATATGACGTCGGTCATGCGCATTTGTACCCTGACGTCCTGATGTCAGACAAATGCGCCTTGACCGACGTCAGCCTTATACTTTGGTATTCGGGCCGACTGGGACAGCGGACTACCCAAGTGTTAGGACTGCAGCAATGTGGATCTTCGAACATCTACATTTATGGTAGGTACAAAACTGTACTTTTCTCGTACGTTATTCTCGTTTTCCTAGGTTCCCAAAGAAATCTCCCTAGTCCTATATGAAGTTGTTTAAAAAACTTCCTCGTAATTCTAAGTTGCGTAGCTCTGAAAATGTATAATATTGTGGGAAGAACATTCATTTTGATAATTGCGGTTCTTGCCATTATTGGTAATTTCAAGTTACTCCATCGTTTTAAGTCAGGCGTTATCTGATCCCAAATTATTTTAACATTGTTCACAAAAAAGTTTCTATTGTCATTTGAAAAAACAATGCCCAAGTATTTTGTTCTTTCCTCAGACTTTACCTGTCCTATCAGTGGTAACAATGAAAAAGGTGTAGGCATCTTTAACGGAAATATTTTGTTTTTTTTTTAAAGTTAATTTTATAATTAGATATTTTCACAAAGTCTTTCACTGCTTTTAATATTTTCTTAGTATCTGAAACAGGTGAGGTACAATATATATTTAAATCCTTTGTACATTCTGATTAGATTACGCTCAGATATAAAGAAAAGAAAAGATGAGAATCCTTATTGTAGTTCTGACATTTATAATTACAAGTCCTTGAATTACATAGAACAGAGAAAGAAACTAAATGAAAACAGCAGATGTCGACAGTCACTGTTTTCCTTTAATTTTTTTTTTTTTTTTGTGGGTCAAGTTTCCCTGCCCCTACAACCTTACTTGTATATATTAACTCCGAGATTGCTGTTCCTACGCAGCTTTCTCAGACTTAGTATGTGTAATTCCTCATTTTTGCACATACAGTCATTCCAGGACTCACAGTTATGAGCCACAAAATGTAAAACTTTCACCAGATAAGAAGTCCAAATTTGGTGTTTGGTGGTTGCTTTTCTGCTCTTTAAGATCAAAACCATAAATGCAAGTCTTGTGAGGATAAGCTCAATGTGGCAGATTTAAAGAATTTAACAGAAGAGGAATAAAAAGGCTTATTTAAACAGTTTTTATTCATTTGGTTTCAGTCTGATAGAATTTCTTATTTTTTCATTCTTTTTAATGTTGTGCAATACAGTAAACTCAGTTAACCATAACTCAAGCAACTAGCAAAAAAAAAAAAAAATCAAAGAAATGCAGTACAGTTTTCGTGTGTTGCACCCCCCCCCCCCCTGCAGAAACATACCTTACATTTTTAGTTTTAAAAATAAGATAGAAATAAATTCCCTTTCTCCCCAACCTGAGAATGAGTCAAGCCAAACAAATAGTATAGGGTACAACATCAGTCAGACCTATTTTTAATAGTAACTCTCAAGCAAGCAAAAACTAGTTATCTGGCCTCTACCAATTTCCATGGGTAACTGAGAGTTTACAGTAATTTTTGTTTCATAAAAATGTTTGCTTAATTTTTACCGGTTTGCATGCACCAAGTTACTTCCCTAGCTGCAGAGACTGCAGTAAAAGCTGTTACTGAAAGGTGCTATCAACTTAAGCTGCATGTTCATAACCTCTTCAAACTGAAGCTTGCTTTGCCTCTCTTTGATCACCACACTACAACCAGTGTGTTAAGGGTGCATTTTGGAAGTTGACAATTGCTAGAAGATTTTCACCTATAAGCCTTAATGTTTCACTAGCACTGTAAATTCTTTCTTCAAGAAAAGTGTCTCATAAAGTAAATCCTATCTGTTTATTTTTTTTCACAAAGAAAATATAACATTCTCTTAAAGTATACAGACAACTAAAATACTACTTAAGACAGCGTAAGAAGAAAATCTAAACAGCTGTTTTAATTCATTTCATGCTTTTCGTGTGCTTCATGTGGTTAACTGCTGCAGTCATAACGTATGACAAACCTTGCAGAGATGTGCACCACTTCACCTCAGCCACGGTTGACTGTCTTGTCTAGGGCATCTGTACTTTTCTGGTATAAATGTGGTATCATCCCACTTGAGCCATTCTTGCTGTAGTTGATGTTCATATCAAAAACAGTACATCTCATGTTGTCAATTTTAATTCATTCCTCAACAGCTAGGTTTGGATCTGATCCTTGGATCTGACTCTACCGTTATTTTTCAGCTCATGACCACTGACAAACTCTTGAGCTCTTCACTTACCCATAATGCTGTATGCCCTAAAATAGCCCAGATCTTCTTTGCTGCTTTCTCTTTCAGACGTGGTCACTGTGAGCTCTTAAGCTTAGTGTTGTTATTTTGGGGATAAGTCTAAAGTTATTGTATTTACACTCTTTATATTCTTATATCTTTAATATAATTTTTATGTTTATCATTTGCTATTGTAGTATCTGCTTTAACTCCCATTCCTACACTTGTGTACTCCTTTTGATCACAGTTGGCAAACCTTTCCACTACCCCTGTTTATACATGTACAGTGTATTCTTGATACCATTGTTGGTATCTTTCTCTCTTTCTCCTTTTCTTTGGTTATATACAAAAAAAAAGTTACTTGTATTTTTCTGCTTTTTATTGTTTAAAAATGTTTGATAAGCTGTCAGGGTTTAAAAAAATGTCAGAAATGCAGTCACAAATTACTGTTTTCTGACTTACGCCTTATGCATATATTGCCTTGGCCCAGATCACTTTCAAACAGATTGCAAGATTCCTAAATCTTTTAATCCTAAACTGATTTTAAAAGGTTTGCTACCTTCCTCTTTCTTGGAAGCTCTGTCTGGGTCTGAACCCCCCAAACCTAAGCAAAAGGAGATTTTTGGCAAACATTTGGGACCATCTGGGTCCGCAACCCCATCCTCAGATCCAATGATGGAACCCCCAAAGCAAAAGCTTAAGAAATTGGATCCAATGCCTGCTGCCTCCCCAAAGCTAGCATTGAAGACTAAATCAACTTTCTCGGATGCTATCCTTTTGGATCTGAAATTATTACCAAGGACCCATTAACCTCCCACCATAGATTTAGTACCCTCTTGGGTACCATCTCCCATTTTGGAATCCTGCCAATGCTGCAGGTCTCCCTCAGTGGCATCACCTCATTTTTCCAGAAGCTTGACCAAAGTTGATGTGGACAGAATGATGAAGTTTCTCTCGGCGCAAATTCAGATGGGAGTTCTTCCAATTCCTACCCCCGTGGGTCAGGAAGCCCTTGCTAGTATTACACCTCCAGTCTCTGCTCCTTCTCTGATCCCTCTTGTCATTCCAGAGCCCTTGGATCTGTCTGGTTCGGATCTGAAGATCATAGTATCTTCAGCTCCAAGGATTTCTCTGAGGCAGCTGGCTTTGGAGCTGGATGTCTGTCAGAGGTGAAGCATCCCTGTTGGATCCATGGTGCTGAGTCTACTTCAAAGCTGTCAGAGTCGTCTCTTGCCCCTCTGATCTTCGGCATTGGATAGCCCGGCCCCAGCCTATTGCCTTGGGTGGTTTGCCTTTGGGGCAGGAGGACCCAATGGGTCGGAAGCTTGGCGTCTTGGCTCCGTCATCTTTTTTCTTGCTGGAGCATTCTGCCTTTGAGATGATGGAGAGAATGTTTTCTGGTTCTGCAGGACTTACTGTTCTGCTCCCCTTCGATCTATACTCTGGATCCCATCTTTGCATATTGAGTCCCATCATTCCACTCCACAGGGGCAGCCAGCCCAAATTCTCCAGGCTACCCAGCAGGGTGTTACTATTTCTTCAGATACTTCTCTGGAACACTCCACTGAAGAAGTCCCTAGGAAAAGGAAGTGAAAGAGGAGGCACTTGGACTCTCCTCTGGAGTCTGTCACTGAAGATACAGATTTTGATGACGAAGAAGGGTCCCCAAGATCTCCACCCAAAGACATCTCATTTGGAGACATCCTAAAAATCCTTAAGCAGAGAGGTGGTTGGTTCACTGATAACCCTTCCAAAGAGGAATCTGCATTCCTGGAGGCCTTTGGGTCTGGTCCATCTACCTCCTGGGTGACTCTTCCCATCGACTGATTTGATCTCTAAGCGGGCGTGTAAGGAACAAGACACAGTTGAGCCAATCCCCAAAAGACCAAACTAGATTTTGGCACCATCTGCAGGAAAGGAATTTTGGAGCATGGGAGCTCATCATTTGATGTTTTTCACATACTTCATGTGGTTCAGTGCTGCAGTCGTAACATATGACAAAACATGCAGAGCTGTGCATCACCCCACCTCACCCCCGGTTTACTCTCTTGTCTAGGGGGTCTGTACTTTTCTGATATAAAGGTGATATCATTCCACTTTCCATTCTTACTGTAGCTGATGTTCATATCAAAAACAGTACTTGGTGATCATCAATCCAACACTGAAGTCCACCTCCAGGTTTTTCCAGATTGGTCAGGTAAGTTTAGCACTTTTTTGTTTTCTTTTGCTGTTGAGAGTATTGCTTTTATAATAAGAGGGTGTCTGGCCAGTTTACTGAGATATGGTGTGGTACACTGTATGTTTGTCTTGTAAAAGGCAGATACCTCATAAAGATTGTTGCACATAGTGCATCTGTTCTTTAAGACATGATTGTGCTATACCCAACTGTTCCATCTTGCCAGCTTTAGTTGGAAACTGTTAAAGAGAGGAAGATTCCTAAATCTTTTAATCCTAAACTGATTTTAAAAGGTTTGCTACCTTCCTCTTTCTTGGAAGCTCTGTCTGGGTCTGAACCCCCCCAAACCTAAGCAAAAGGAGCTTTTTGGCAAACATTTGGGACCATCTGGGTCCGCAACCCCATCCTCAGATCCAGTGATGGAACCCCCAAAGCAAAAGCTTAAGAAATTGGATCCAATGCCTGCTGCCTCCCCAAAGCTAGCATTGAAGACTAAATCAACTTTCTCGGATGCTATCCTTTTGGATCTGAAATTATTACCAAGGACCCATTACTCTCCCACCATAGATTTAGTACCCTCTTGGGTACCATCTCCCATTTTGGAATCCTGCCGATGCTGCAGGTCTCCCTCAGTGGCATCACCTCATTTTTCCAGAAGCTTGACCAAAGTTGATGTGGACAGAATGATGAAGTTTCTCTCGGCGCAAATTCAGATGGGAGTTCTTCCAATTCCTACCCCGTGGGTCAGGAAGCCCTTGCTAGTATTACACCTCCAGTCTCTGCTCCTTCTCTGATCCATCTTGTCATTCCAGAGCCCTTGGATCTGTCTGGTTCGGATCTGAAGATCATAGTATCTTCAGCTCCAAGGATTTCTCTGAGGCAGCTGGCTTTGGAGCTGGATGTCTGTCAGAGGTGAAGCATCCCTGTTGGATCCATGGTGTTAAGAGTCTACTTCAAAGCTGTCAGAGTCGTCTCTTGCCCCTCTGATCTTCGGCATTGGATAGCCCGGCCCCAGCCTATTGCCTTGGGTGGTTTGCCTTTGGGGCAGGAGGACCCAATGGGTCGGAAGCTTGGCGTCTTGGCTCCGTCATCTTCCTTCTTGCTGGAGCATTCTGCCTTTGAGATGATGGAGAGAATGTTTTCTGGTTCTGCAGGACTTACTGTTCTGCTCCCCTTCGATCTATACTCTGGATCCCATCTTTGCATATTGAGTCCCATCATTCCACTCCACAGGGGCAGCCAGCCCAAATTCTCCAGGCTACCCAGCAGGGTGTTACTATTTCTTCAGATACTTCTCTGGAACACTCCACTGAAGAAGTCCCTAGGAAAAGGAAGTGAAAGAGGAGGCACTTGGACTCTCCTCTGGAGTCTGTCACTGAAGATACAGATTTTGATGACGAAGAAGGGTCCCCAAGATCTCCACCCAAAGACATCTCATTTGGAGACATCCTAAAAATCCTTAAGCAGAGAGGTGGTTGGTTCACTGATAACCCTTCCAAAGAGGAATCTGCATTCCTGGAGGCCTTTGGGTCTGGTCCATCTACCTCCTGGGTGACTCTTCCCATCGACTGATTTGATCTCTAAGCGGGCGTGTAAGGAACAAGACACAGTTGAGCCAATCCCCAAAAGACCAAACTAGATTTTGGCACCATCTGCAGGAAAGGAATTTTGGAGCATGGGAGCTCATCATTTGATGTTTTTCACATACTTCATGTGGTTCAGTGCTGCAGTCGTAACATATGACAAAACATGCAGAGCTGTGCATCACCCCACCTCACCCCGGTTTACTCTCTTGTCTAGGGGGTCTGTACTTTTCTGATATAAAGGTGATATCATTCCACTTTCCATTCTTACTGTAGCTGATGTTCATATCAAAAACAGTACTTGGTGATCATCAATCTAACACTGAAGTCCACCTCCAGGTTTTTCCAGATTGGTCAGGTAAGTTTAGCACTTTTTTGTTTTCTTTTGCTGTTGAGAGTATTGCTTTTATAATAAGAGGGTGTCTGGCCAGTTTACTGAGATATGGTGTGGTACACTGTATGTTTGTCTTGTAAAAGGCAGATACCTCATAAAGATTGTTGCACATAGTGCATCTGTTCTTTAAGACGTGATTGTGCTATACCCAACTGTTCCATCTTGCCAGCTTTAGTTGGAAACTCTTAGAGAGAGGAAGCTCTCCACGTGTACCAAAACAAAAAGAGGCATGCAGCTCTTACTAAACAAGTTGCCATTTCTACAGATTTGCAGACTCCAGCAGACATCCTCCATAAAAAGAAGAATTGATAGAGAAGGAGATGTGAACCCATAGAATGAAGGATAGAGAGACTTTTGAACCTCAAAGTTCATTTGGCCATATTAGGTTAGAGGGCACTGGGACCATGGATATTATTTCTGCCTCCAAAGCTTCTTGTGTTATCCCTCCCTAGTCTACCATGCTATTGGTTAACCTCCATATCCTCGTGGATTGAAGAATTAGCCATTGTTATCAAATTAGATAGCAGTCCTCAGGCATTTGACTTGGAGGATTGTTTAGTAGTTATGGAAGTGAGGGCAGTATCCCCACCATAACTGCTAAAGCAGATGTCTGTCTTTACAAAGCAGAACTCTGGGATGTTCCATTGTGAGCTCTCAAATCTCTGGTGGGTGCCCTCGCTACAGTTATGACCATGTCTGGTCAGTAAACATCCTCCATGTCTATTGGTAGTCCTGTTCTTGAAGAGGAAGAGAGAGGTTGTCCCATGCCTGGGAAGATGGAGTAGAAGTGTAAAGTTCTGACTAAAGCCCAGATGGCCAGAATTTGAGTAGTGACTCTGATGCTTGATGGCATCAGGAGGATGGGCCAACTGACTCACAATGCTGCTGTAATGTGCGAGCCTCGCCTGGAGAGCAGAGTTCCACCATGATGCAGGAAGCTGGTGCCAGGAAAGATGTGGGAGTGACTGTTCTGGCAAGTGATGGTAGCCCTTGTTGGCACATATAGAAGGGTGTGCATATGTAGGAAAGGGGGCATAGATGTGTATTGCAGTGACACTAATGCTCGCTTCACCACCAGGAGTGTGATTAGGTTATGATGCAGGTGAGAGCACAAAGTACCCTCATGGCTGCCTGGATGATGGTCCTCCAACGTTAGTGTAATGTTTGATAAAGGGAAGGCTTGACAGTCTGCAGGCAAGGGGGATCGAAATTATTAAACTAAAAGCACGAGTGAGAGAGATCTCCCCTGAAAAAGCCTGTGACTGTTAGGGTGAGGATGAACTAGGTTACAGATGGCAGCTTTCTTTCTTCCAGGTTATGACACACACACACTGAAGATGCTTTGTCATGTGGGCCTCTACCCAAGCATATTTCTTTTATAGATGCACTGTCTTTAATGAGAGATCAGTTCAAACAGCAGTGCAGAGAGGGCACTGCTTTCCAGAAATGTATTTGGCCTGCTGGGATTAGACTCTCTGAAATCATTGGCTGTTATACCTCTAGTACTGTAATCCTTCTAAGATGCTTTTGTGGCATCTATGGAGCTAGACTCGGAAACCCCTTCTCCTGGAGACATTGCTATCTCTGTAGGTCCAGGATTCTTAAGTTCCTGTATAGGAACCCAGTGATGGATCCTGTTATAGTGTCCCTGGGTTACATTTAAGACTAGGGCTGCTGAGGAGAATTTTTTTTCCCTCAGCAGTCCTAGTCTTCACAGCCCTGAAATGCCTAATCCTCATGATCACTTTTCAGGTTGAGATTCTCAAGTAAATCCAATACACTTGTGGAGGAGTTACTGATGAAACTCTGGAAACTAAAGTACTGGGCCTTGTCCAAATGGCTCTCCATATCAGCAGCCATGAAGTCATTCATGGGTATGATGCTGTTGATGCAACATCTAGGACATCTGTGAGAGGATATGTTGTTAGGAAACATTTCTGGCTGACACTGCAATTTAGTGCCTGAGGATATAAAGGCACAATTCCTGAACTCACCTTTGGATAAAGACTTGGCTTCATGGACTCCTTCAGTCCTAAGGAAACTGAAAGACAATTGGAAAAATCATAGAGTCTGTGAAACAAATGTTCCACCCGTCAATTCCTAAATCTAGCACAAAATACAACACAAATTATTGTCTATACTATATGAGATAACATTATAGGAAAGTAACCAAAAAGTAAGAAGGGCACAAAAAAACAAGGAAATGACAGAACAGTGGGGAGCCCACAGAACCATCCCCCCATCAGGGAACAGTTGCAACTACGCCTTTTCTCCCTCCCCATAAATTCTACACCAGCATATCCTTCCTCAGCAGCCCCAAACGATCAAGAGCTGCTTGCCCTTTTTCTTTTAGAACTGGTTAACATCACAAAGGACATGCAGGTTGTAGGCAATGTCTTCAGGGGTTACTGATTTCAATTTCATATCATACCAAAGAAACTAAACTTTAGTGGAGTCCTTTATATAGAACATGCTCTGGAAAGGGGTTATAGAAAAGGGTACCCAGTGAGCAAGATGCCTAGGGCTTTTATTCAAAGTTGTTCTAAGCCAGGGATACCTGTTCTCAGCCTGTCAAAACAAAATGATTTCTTAGATGTTTCCAAAATTCAAAATGTCAACTATCCAAGCCCTGTTGCCCCTCCTTACGCTGCTGGTGCTTACAGTGACTGGATTTTAAGGATGTCTGTCATCATATACTCATTCATGAAGATCACAGAGATTCAAAGCAGGGGGCTGTCACTGTTAGCTTCTCTTTGAATTTTTATAAAATGTCTGCCTCCAGTAATTGCATGCTGCAGGACCTAGATCATATAATACATCCCTCACCTGGATAAGTGCCTCATTCAAGCACAGTCACAGGTGAAGCTGAAGGGAGATTTGAGTCACACCCTATATTATTTTCAGAATCTGGGTTTCCCCTGAATTTTCCAAAATCAAATCCAAAACCAGCAATGTCAGTGGTATTCCTTTGGCTCCAACTAGACACTGCAGAACTTAAAGGCTTTCTTCCTTCCTCAGAAAAAGATTGAATTCTTGGCCACATTCTTTTGAGGTGTGCCACTGAAGGATGGGGACACTGCTCATGTATTTTGAGATTTCTAGGTTATATTGCCTACACCATTGTAGCGGTGCCACTAGCAAGACTGCATATGAGAAGGCCCCAGTGGTTCTTGGGAAACACCTAGGAGCAGCACAACCAGTTCTCCCTTGCTTGTAGTTAGAGTTGGAGTAGTGGACCTTTCAAGTTCAAAAGAACAACAGTTTACCTTTTGGATGTACTTTGGGCAATTTCCCACAAAACAGACCTTGGCTACCAGTGCCTCAAGATGCAGGTTTGATGGATAAGGGGGGAAATCAAAATATAGGATACCTAAAGCTCCATGGAGAGTTGGAGGCAGCACATAGATCTGAAAGAAATTACAGTTATTCTGATAAAGCTTTCAAGCCAGAGTGAAAACCAGAAGTACTGAATGCAATAACAAACACCATGAAATCGTAGTACATAAACAGGAGGGTACACACTACAATCTCTTCTAAAGGCTGGTAGTGCAAGCTTGGTTGGAAAGTATAGAGGCACATATGATAATGAGGGCAATTGTACTCCAAGACAAGATTATTTTGTACATCAGTTAAGCAGGACTGCAGTAGGAAGTACCCAAGTAGATGTTAGACAGGGGCACCTCTTGGACCCCATGAGCAGGTAACATGTATCAAAGAAAGGTAGACCTTTTTACTTCTCTAAGAAATTTCTACTCCAGACTGCTACACAAGCAGGTTTGGGCAATTGATGCCTTCTCCCTGAATTGTGCACGTCTGGTATGCATTCCTTGTCATAATTTAACATCCCTCAAAAAATAAAGGAAGGGATGCCAAAAATGACACTAGGAGCTCCTTTCTTGCCAATACAGGATTTGCGGTCCCTTGTAGTGGAGATGGTAAGGTAAAAATGTTACTGCTTCCTAAACATATGAACCTCTTGGTGCAGGTGAGAGGATCTTTGATACATTCAAATCTGCCCACTGTTAGACTTACTATATGGAGAATATGACTTTACTGCCTGTTTGATCAGAGGATGTGTGTATCATGAAGCAAAATATGAAGGCATGTACTAAGAGACCTTGCCTAGTTAATCAGAAAATATTTTCTTTGTGATACCAAAGAGATGGTTATGGCTGTTACGAAAACATGTTTGTGTGTGTATGCATGTGCTGGGATAGGGAGTCGGTTGTCAAGACATTCTTGAGGCAGTCACATGGTCTTTGGTGCACACATTCAGAAAGCATTACAGATTGAATACTGTTTTGATTGCCATGTCTGGATTTGCTTCTGCCCTTTTGCAAGGACTTCTCCAGCTCTCCTCTAGATACTATCAACCTCCATACTTTTGAGCAGCTTTGGTAATCGCCCCAGTTACACAATGCATGTAGTTCAGTTGTATACGTAAATTACAGTGATAGTCGCTGTTACAGTACTACTTTCCCTTTTCACCACCCACTATCCTAATTAAACATCTTAGAACTGAGTTTGGTATCTACAGTACCTTCTCCTTTCTCCTCTTGATCCCTTGCTCTTTCTGTATCCAAGTGAGACTTGCTGCATCCACTTCTTTTTTGTCTAAACTCCCTTGAGGGTTCAGATTTCTGAGTTTTCATAGGAGACCAGTCTCATGAAGAGTGCTGAATTAACAACCTTGACTAGGGCAGCAAAAGAACTAAAGATAGCAGCAAGGACAGATGCCACATTAATACCAGAAATGTATAGAGTTCCTAATGAAGATGGAGGCAGGAAGGGTGTATAGCTGTGGAAGTCTTGCCAGATGTTTGAATCTTCCTGCAACAAGCATCCTCATCTGTAATAACTGCAACAGTGATCCCACTTGAACATATACTGTTATGGTAATTTTACACCCTTGTACTTTTTTGACAAGCAGAGAGTTTTTTTTCTGCAAGCAGAAGATTGAAGAGTACTTTTAAGATGTAAACAGAAGATCAGCGGTGTTTTAAGTGCTAGAGAAGTACTTTAAGGAATCTGATTGTAACTGTGCTTCTGAGCAATAAAGAGGGAGACCAGAACTGCTTTTAAGGTTGAAGGAGTGGAAATTGTATTTGTTTATGTAAGCACTGGCAGCTGGTAGACATAGAATTGTATGTGTATGAGTAATCCAGAAAGTGCTGTCTCGCAGCAGATCAAATCAGGCAACTTTTTGCAGAGCTTAACCAGCTCATGCATGCTCGCTCACTTCTCCCCTCCTGATGCTATGCTGTCAGACATTCCAGGTAAAATTTACTGCTTTTTAAGACTGGCCTTTCTCCAGTGCTCGACTTGAGTTTGACAGATAACTGAAATTTTTCTTCAAAAGTTATATTCAGATATTCTATTTACGCAATAATAGCTATCCTTGTTATTATACTTAATATTGCTCAGTTAGCTACTGATTTTCTCTTCATAACTTTTAATTTTTGTTCTCTCTTTCTCTCCTTCTGAGACATACCCAAGACTAATACTGAATTTATGTGGACATTTTTTGTAGCAGGTCTACATTTCCATTGGGTTTTCTTTGCCTATTTCTAATTATAAGTAAGACTTCGGGCTTTAAAAAAGTGCCAAAAATGTGGCACAAAATTCCACCACAGGGCCCTCTGGCCTACACTGAAGATTTGGAGCTAACATCAGTTCCATGTTGTTCAGAGGCATTTCTGTCTTCAAATGCTTTGGTCCTCTACACCTCAGCATCGGTCTCAGCCTTGGGTCCAACCATTGATTTTGTCCCTAGGAGACATTTTTGAAATCCCTCAACTGTGTCCAACTTGGACCTGGAGCCAGCCCAGATGATTTCTTTCTTGGTGCTATGAGCACCCATGTCTACCTTTGAGCCATTTGTTAGGACTTTAGCCAGTCAACCTCACCAGGGAGGGGACGTTCCTGCTGCCTCTGTTCCATTCAGGCACCCATGTTTATTTGCAGCCTTCAGCCCTCACTATCCTAAGGACAGTCCAGATCTGAAGACCTCAGTCCTCCTCTTCAAAGGCAGAAGGACATGTCTCACTTTTCAGATGGCTCCCCTCCTGAAATGTATAAGAAATGTAATTGAAAGAAGCAGCACTTGGATTCACCCTAGGAATCCCTCAACAAAGACAATAGACCCTGATGAAGGGAGCAGATGTTCTACTTGTTTCACTGTTGCAGTTATCCCTACTAGGGTAGCCCTCGGCCAGCCTGAGTACAAGAGACTTAGTATTTCCGTGTCGGTTGCTGTCGCTTCAGGACTGATGTCAGGTCATCAGTAGTATAAAGTAAGGCAGCCGACACCATTACATCAGTCTTTTTTGCCATGGAGCCCGAAGCAAGAGCAGTTTGCATGAGTACCGGTCCGCCGCAACCTGAGTTTTCATCTTCTGAATTGAAGTTGGAAGTCTTCTAAAGCTAAGTACCCTGTTAAGGATCCTTTTTTCTTGCACTAACCGATGTCAGAAAAAGTTAATTGTCTCGCCTGTGGAAAGCAAATACCACACCGAGACTTCCATTCTTACTGCGTTACGTATTTAGGCGCCCAGACCACGACGTCCCTCGTCACTTCTGTGCTTTGTTCAACTTCAGAACTGTCGGGCCCTTATTATAGCCAGATATTTTCGCTTACAGCCCTCTAATTCCAATATGGCTTTGGTAAGCCATCCAACAGCAGATCTACCCAAAAAACTTAGATAAAGACAGAGACAGGCCGCACAGGTCCAAACCTACGGACGACACGTCTGTTAAGCTAGTCGTCAGTGCTCCTGTTCTCATTGGGGCGCTTTTGCAGCCCCTGATGCCCGCTTCTGTTGATTTGCAGGCCACTACCAAGACCCTTTCGCAGTCCAGTATGCTGCAAAACTCTTCTTCGACTAAGGAACCTGCAGTCGTCTCTACCTTGGAAGGGTCTGGAGCCACTGAGCAGGCACTAGCTCCCGAGGAAGTCCTTCACACTACCGATTCTCAATACAAACCGACATCTTCTTTCGCAACTACTGTTCTTTTTAAAACAACCGAATTTCTAAGGCTCCGGGTACGAATCACACCCAAGAAACCGACGACCCACTCTCAGGTGCCTGCTTCCTTGCCTCAGTCTCAAATGCTTAAAATGGCGGAAGACCATATCATGCTGATCAGGGGAAGCCGAGCGACCCCCTCCAAAAGGAAAAGAGATCGGTCTCCTGTAGTTTTGTCTGAACAAGAGTCAGATGAATCTGATGCATCTGAATATGAAGACATGCAACCCCTCTCTACTTATGAGGATTCTGATGCAGAGGATTCCATTCCTTCAGCCTCTCCCCCAGTGGTTTTCCTTTGGGGAAATCCTGCATACCTTAAGGGAGTATTTCCAATGGGAGAGTCAAGACTACCCTCAATCTAAAAAGAGACTCATGGAATTCCTAGATCTTCCACAGCACACTTCTGTGGCCATCCCCCCAGTCCTGGATGTTGCGGAGGATGTTTTCCTGGAATCCAGCTCGACTCCTGACACCCTCCCTCCTGCACCCAGAAAACCATACAGGTACTATAGAGTCCCTGACTCACACACATTTCTTTTTAAAACTCCTACTGCTGACCCTGAGGTAATTTCTCAAGGGCCTAAAGGAATTAAAGCAACCTCTGCTAACAATCCCACCCCCTCAGATAGGGATTCCCGAGCACTGGACAGATGGGGTAAAAAAGTATACACCTCAGCTACTCTTGCTATCAGGGCACTAAACTGTCATATCCATATGCTGAAATTTCAGCAACATACCCTGGAACTCCTTAAACAAAAAATGTCTTCCTTCCCTGCTTGGGCAGAATCAAAAGAATTACAAGAATTAATGCATTCTGCAAGTCAAGTAACTAAACACACCTTGCATTGTGGTTTTGACGCCCTAGAAGCTTCTTGCAGGGCAGCAGTCACTGGATCTGTAATTAGAATGCATGCATGGCTTAAGGAACATTCCGTGCCAGACCATGTCAAATTTAAATTGTTGGATGCCCCCTTGCACAAAGATAACTTATTTGGCACTAAGGCAGAAGAGGTATTAAAAAAGATGGAAGAAAAAGCAAAATCTGTACAAACAGCTTAGGATTTCTTGCAGGTCCAGCCACCTAGGTTCAGCAGGCATTGTCCCACCAAACATTGATCCTTTCCTGCTCCCAGTAAGCCAGTCCAACCTAGACCTCGGGGAACTAACCCCCCCCCCTCCCGGACAGCAGCTACAGGGAATGCAGAGATCAAAGCAGTGGACTTTCTGCACTTCAAAACCAGGGAGTTCTAAGTCACCCCCTTATGGTAAGAACTCACAATGACTCTCTTCCTCCGCCCCCTACCTCTGCCCACCTTATCTTACCCCTAGGAGGAAAACTCTCCTTTCACGCAAGCACCTAGGCCACCATTACCAATGACCACTGGGTTCTGAACATAGTGTCTCGGGGATCCAAATTTTCCTTCCACACCCTTCCAACCCCAAAAGGATTCCCAGATCTACCACCAAAACATTGGGCAGAGGCTCAAAAGCAAATCCTTTCCCTGCTCTCCATGAGGGCAATAGAGCATGTTCCTGCAGAACAGATAGGCCAAGGTTTCTACTCCAGACTTTTTCTGGTGCCCAGAAAAGAGGGCACCTGGTGCCCCATCCTCGATCTATCCATTCTAAACACCTTCCTGGTGATCCTGAAATTCAAAATGCTCACCCTCTCAACAGCTGCTTTCCATGCTGTCCAAAGACGCTTGGCTAGCCACCCTAGATCTAAAACAGGCCTACCTCCACATTTCTATCAGGGAATCATGCAGGAAATATCTCAGTTTCAGGGCAGGATCTCAACACTTTCAGTTCTCTGCACTTCCCTTTGGCTTATCTACTGCTCCCAGAGTTTTCACAAAATGTGTGGCTTCGGCCATTGCCTTTTGCAGACAAAGACATATTCAGATTTACCCATACTTAGATGACTGCCTTATCCAGGCAGACAGCCAGGAAAAGCTACTCAAACACCTAGCCCTTGTGAAGACACTGCTAACCTCCCTATGGTACACAATCAATGAAAAGAAATCCAACAGGTGCCCATCCAAAGTATTATCTTCCTGGTAGCAAGCCTGGACACAGCATCCCAGATGGTATACCTTACACCAGAGAAACAAATTTTCCTGACAGTCTAGTTCTCTCAGCTAGCCATGAGGCCCCAGCTGTCTGCAAGGAAGATCCTGCAAGCTCTGGGGTTCATGGCATCTTGCTTAGTACTCATTCCATATGCCAGACTGCATATGAAGAAACTTCATTGGTACCTAAAAAGCCTTTAGTGTCAACACTCACAAGACTTGGAAACTCTTCTACCTATAATTCCTTGCCTTAGAAAAGATTTTCTTTGATGTGCAACAGCATGCTCCCACAACAAAGGACTGCCTTTCTCACCACCCCCTGCTGCCCAGACCCTCAGGCTATGCTTGGGGTGCACACCTGGAGGGCAGGTGCATACAGGGCCAATGGAGCCCACAGCAAATCCCACTGCACATCAATCAAAAAGAGATGATGGCTGTGCAGCACGCCTTGATAGCTTTCAAACCCCTTCTCTTTCCACGGGCTCTCCTGATCAAACCAGACAACACCACTGTGATGTGGTATATCAACTAGCAGGGAGGGACTCGCTCCTACCCTCTATGCAGGCTGGCCATGACTCTTTGTTACACAGCCTCTGCCATGCAACTACACCTGTTAGCACAATTCCTACCAACTCTCTGGCAGATCAATTAAGCAGAAATCTTCTGGACCCACACAAGTGGCAGCTCAACAGAAGAACCTTCACCCTAATAACTCAGAAATGGGCACACCGACGTTTGACCTCTTTGCCTCCCACACCAACCATCAGCTCAGCAAATTCTGCACCAGGTAACATCACTGCATGGCTTGGAAAGTTGCCCTGTCCTTCCCCTGGATCAATCTGTCGGTCTATGTGTTTTCCTCCACTACCTTTCATCCCCAGAGTACTTCTCAAAATAAAGGAGGAAAAACCAAGGACCATTCTTGTAGCTCCAGACTCGTCCCAGCAGCACTGGTACCCCTTGCTGTGCAGCTTCATCAGATTCCAAACCTCCTGACCCGGAGGGAAGGGGAATTTATGCATCCCCATTTACAGACACTCAGTTTGGCAGCTTGGCTTATTCTCTAACCCTCAACCAATCTGCCAACCTCAGTAAACAGGTTCTAGATGTTTTCCATGAGCCCAGACGCCCTAGCATCAGAAAGTCTTATGCTGACAAATGGAAAAGGTTCTACATCTAGATCCAGGCTGAGGGAGCCAATACGGCACAGCCCTCCCTCACTCTCATCCTGGGTTACTTAGCTGACCTACTACACAGTGGCCTCTTTCTCCTCTATAAAAATTCATGCGTCTGCTATTTTTGCTCATTTTCCCACTGAGCAGCCCATTTTTCTCACAGTCCTTGATCAAACAGTTCCTAAGAGGGGCCAACAACTTGAGACCACCCAGAAGGCCACCAACACCAGCTTGTTTCCTTAACTTTGTACTGGAAAAACTCACCCTGCCCCCTTTCAAACCTTCTGCAGAGCTAAAATTTCTCTCCTGGAAAACATACCTTCAGGCCATCACTTCAGCCAGAAGAGTCTCTGAGCTACAAGCGCTCATGGCTGTGGAACCCTTCATCATCTTCCAAGCTGACAGGATATCCCTCAGAACTAACCTATCCTTCATGCCCAAGGTGGTGTCCAGTGTGGCTGTCAACCAATCCATTCATTTGCCCACCATTTTTCCTAATCCACAGAACAAGGGGGAAAGGATTCTGCACTCTCTGGATGTGCACAGACAGCTCAGATTCTATCTAAACAGGACTAAATCCTTCAGAAAGTCTGATCAATTGCTGGCTAGCTTTGCTACTGGGACAGAAGGCAAAGCCGTCTCCAAACAAACCATATCCAAATGGATAGCACACTGCATCCACTTCTGTTACAAACAACATGGAAAGCCTCCCCCCAAGGGGGTCAGGACACACTCCACCAGAGCAGCCTCCACCTCTGCAGCTTTCCTCAGAGGAGTCCCCACCAGGGACATCTTGGAGACTGCCACCTGGACATCTGTTCACACATTTACCAAGTATTACCACCTGCCTCTCTTCTCCAAATCCAGAGCAGGGTTTGCCCATGCAGTCTTGCAAGGCATCCTAGCCAGCCACTAGTTTCCTTGACTGTCTCCACCCATTTCCTCAGCTTTGGGAATCAACCCAAATGTGATGACTGCAACAGTGAAACATGAAAAACATAGTACAGTTGTGTACACTTACCATAAATGTAGATGTTCGATTCACTGTTGCAGTCCTGGTTTCCATCCCCCTTTTATTCTCTTTCCTTACAAGGGACATATTGGTATTTATTTTCACTGGTGGGATTCTTCCACCAGAACCTAGCTCCTACTTGAGGGCTCCTGACAGGTTAGGGCAAGAAAAACTGATGTAATGGCGTTGGTTGCCTTACTTTATATTACTGATGACCTGACATCAGTCCTGAAGCGACAGCAACTGATGCAGAAATACCAAGTTTCTGGTATTCGGGCCGACCGAAGGCTACCCTGGCAGGGATAACCCAAATATGATGACTGCAACAGTGAATATACTCAAACATCTACATTTATGCCACTTTTAATGAGCTCATGGAGTTGCTTAGACAAAGAGAAAACTAACCCATCAACACCTCTTCCCTTGATGAGGAAGTGCTTATCGAGGTGTTTGGAACAGGTGTCTATTCCCTGGGTGCCTCCTCCTACAGACCACCTCATTGATGTCGCTCAGAGGGCATGGTGAGACCCAGATGTGGTGGAACCCATTCGTCATAAACTGGATAAAGTTGTTGTGCCACCCAGGGACTATCCCTTCTAGACAGAGAGACCTATTGTGGATTCTATTGTGGTTGTAGCAGATATAAAAAAAAAAATCGAGCTGTCAGAAGAGAGTTCCAAGACCAATCTGCCTAGTAGGGAATATGAAGCAGTGAATTGGTTTGGGAAACATTTACCCTGAGAGCACTTAACTGCATTTTTCATATTATGAAATACAAAATGAAGCTAGCAGAACAAGGCTGTCAGGAGGCCTCCGACTGCTGATACTAGGAATACTATAGAAACTCAAATTTCAGCTATGTTATTCATTGACAATTTGACCTTGAGGCTTCTTTCCAATGCAGCTAATGCTACAGCGAGGGCAGCAGGCACTGACATATCTATCCATCATCATGCCAGGCTGAGGTTATGTGGCTTTGTGGCAACTTGAGAGTCCTCTTTAAATGCCCCCTATGATGGGTCATCCTTTCTTGATCCTAAGGTTAAAGATGCCTTGTCAAAATGTGAACAGGAGGGAAAAATGCTTTCTGCCGTAGAGGTCTGTTTCTCTGCCCCTTGGCAACTTTTCTCTTGGAATCAAAGGGAAGGTGAGGAAAATTACTGTTTTAAAAGAAATACTATCATTTTCCCTTGATTCCTGTTCTGACAGAGCCACCTCCAATGGACATTGCCACAGGTGCAGAAGACATTTGCACAACAAGGGGTTTAGAGTTTTTTTTCCTTCAATAAATCCTTCTAGCATTCCCAACAATTGCCCATCTGCTCACTTCTGGAGGCAGTTGGGGGACACTTCTTTCTTCACTTTCAAAACTGGATGCCTTTCATGAAAGGCGGCTGAGTGAAGAGAATTCTATCCAGCGACAACATTCTGTCATTTCTGTCCAATTCCACTGCATCATACGAGAATCTTCTAGATGTTCCACCGCAAAAAAAGAAGAGCCTTTGCCCACAACATTTCTCCACTACTGCAAACAGTCACCTAAGAGGTCCCAACAAACCAGAGAGAACCCAGAGTCTACTCAAGATTCTTTGTAGTCTCTAAAAGAACAAGGACCTCAGCCCCATACTGGGTATCAACATGTAAAGAAGACAAAGTTCCAGATGGTCATAGTATAGTCCATTCTTTCACTTCTCTGGAAGGGGGGACTGGATGCGCTTGATAGACCTTCTAGATGCCTTTTACCACATAAAGATTGCAAGGCAATCCAAAGGTGTTTTTGCCTCTAGCTGAGGACTAATCATTAACCATTCTGAACCTTGCCATTTGGTCTCACCACAGACCCTTGGGTGTTCACCAAATGAATGTCCATAGTAGCAGCACATCTCAGTCTTCAAGGGTGCCAAGTATTCCTGTATCTAGATGACTGTTTCTTCACTGGAAATGCAAAATAATCCTTAATCCTAGTATTTTTGCTCCTCTTCTGTCAATCCTTGGACATCTCTGTAAAATACGAAAAGTCAAATCTAGAACCAACTCAATCCTTTGATTTCGTTGGATGTCATTGGATACTATTATTCAAATAGCAACATTTCCAGAATTGAGACTGACTGACCTTCCTTCATCTACCAGAACAGGAAATTCTCAAATTAGACAGTCCTGTGGCTTCTCTCATTCTGCTTATTGGGGCCCATAGCATCATCAGTCTCCCTAGTCCTTCATGCAAGATTCTTCGTGAGAGTTCTTTAGTGGACATTGTCAGCTCAATGACCACAGTCTACTCCACCTCCTCCTCCCCTTATCTAATTGCTGGCCCTATGTCATCATCATATTAGAAATGTCCAATTGTCCTTCCATTACCCCTGGCCACTGTTATCACAGATGCTTTTCCTCTGGGGTGAAGGAGGGGGCATTTGAATGGGAACTGTCCAAGGAACAGGCCCATCTTCACGTCAGTGTTCTGGAGTTGAAGGTGATCCAGCTAGGATTGCAGGCATCTTCTGCAGGGTGTGGTCATCCAGACAGACACACAGCTTTCTAATCGTAGTCGACAGCCTTTTTCCCCATTTTCTGCAAGAAGTTGGGGTATTGCATCAACTGTTGGTATCTCTCTCAATTTAGTGCCACTCTCCTGTCTTCTTCAGTCATGCCTGACTGTCACAAGTGTTCTCTCACACATTGCATGCATCTGTTTACTGGGTGACCCTGTATTGCATCAACTGTCGCCATCCTTCTCAGTTCAGTGCCACTTTCCTTCCTGCTTCTGTCATGCCTGACTGTCGCAGGTCTTTTCTCACACATTCCGTACATCTCTTTGCTGGATGCCCTCATTTTCTTGTGCTTTCTTCCTGTCTCTCCCAAATCTTATTCACAGATTGTCTTCTGCTTTACTGCACTTGTGCCCAAACCACCATAATCTGTTCTTTTTGACCTTTTGTGCACTTAGAGCTACTTACTCTTTTGATCTGATGTCTTTGTCCCACAATGTGCATTCTACCACCATTCCCAGGCATGTTATCTCCGTCACCTCTAGTTTCTTCAACTGTTCTGCCTTCACTGCCCAGGTTTCTGAATCATACAGTAGTACTGGTCATACCACTGTTTTGTACACTTACTTTTCAGGTTCTTTGACATTCTTCTGTCGCACATTACCCATGACACTTTGTGCTAGATGGCTATAATCCCTCTGTGTCTAACTTTGACCTCCTCATTCATACTTTCCTTCTCCTTGCAGATGCATGAAGTTGTTAACCTGTTCTACTGTTTTCCTGTCTGTCTTAATTCTGAACTTCTTCTGATTCCCCCCATTTGCTGCCATGACAGTTATCTTATCTATACCCAGTTTCATCCAATGTGCCTTCAGTGGTGCATTCCATTCCCCTATCATCTATTGAAGTTCTTGTCCAGAGTCATCTTGTAATGCCTCATCATTTGCATACAGCAGCTTTGTTGATCATTCCCCTCTGAAATGTTTGCTAATATAGTCCATTACCAGAAGGAACAGCAGTGGACTCCAAGATGAGCCTTGATGAACCCCCACTTCCACTGAAAACTCCTCTGTGAGTCTGAACACTTTTCATGCTTTGTTGTCATTGGGTCCTTGTAGACAGCCTGCACCAATTCTAACAGTGTTTCTGGGAAGTCAGACATTTGCAGGACTGCCCAAATCAGCTTATTTGGGACCTTGTCATATGTTTTCTACTAAGACTATCCACTTGGACTGTTTCCTCATACCTAGCTTCTTCTCCTCTCTCTGTCTCATTGCAAACATTGGGTCATTTGTGCTCCATCCAGATCAGAATCCAAACTGCTCACCTCTCATCATACTTTCTACTACTCAAAGTATTCAGTTGTCAGTCACCTTCTCCACCACTTTCTTGCAGTGTGACAGCAGTTTGATACCTCTGTACTGCCCACAGTTGTGAATGTTCCCTTTGTTCTTGAATGCTTATTCTCCAGTCATCCAGGATACATATTTTTCTTCATACAGCTATGAGTATCCTCTGGAACAATTTATTCACTAACTCACCCAACATTTTGATCATATTGATCATATCTGCTGTGACCTCATCTGAGCCTGCTGCTTTCCCAGTCTTAATTTTCCTTGGTGCTGGTCTTCTATTATGGGCTGTTCTTCCTCTTTTTGTAGGTTGTGTCTGGGAAAATACAGCTTTTGTATTTTATTTTTAATTCCGAAGCTGCTAGAAGTACTCCTTCCATCTGCCCTTGATGTCCTGTGGACTGGTGAGCAGGTTGTTGCTGGCATACCATGTGAAGGGTGTCTGACTGTTTCTGTCTTTGCCTTACAACCTGATAATTTTTGTGCCATCTGCTGAGTCACTTTCTAGAAGCTGGTGCCACTGATGCTTTTTTATTTGCTATTGTGATTGCTCTCCTAGCCATTTTGTTAGCCAGCCAATATTCCTTCTTAGCCTTGTCCAACTTTTCTATTTCCCCCTTTTTCGTGCTCCCCTTCTTTCTTTTGACAATGTCCTGGACTTCTGCATTCCTCTGCCAGCTTTTCTTATGTATGCTATTTCCTTGTCTAGCTAGGTCATGTATGTGTTCTGTTGTCCTCACACGTGCTGTTTTGAGATGTTGCCATTCTTCAATCCCATATATTTCCTTTTCTTCCTGAAGTGCTATACCCCTGAGTATTTCCTTGAACTCTTCATAGGTTCATAGGTTCATAGGTTCATACTAGGCTATCTGCCCGAGGGCATTTACAAGCCTAGCCCATAGTTTTGTGGCTTACGCCACCCCTTTAGTATGGGGAACTATACCCATTATTTTGCTGTGCCTCTGTTGAGCAGTGACACTGAGGTAATCCCTGGGGTATATCTGCGATCTCCCATCCATTGGTCAAGATTTCTCTTGAACAAGGCCAGCGAGGTGCTCTGCCTCACATATACCGGGATTTTATTCCACAGCATAGGGAGTCTTTGGGTGATGAATCTATCCCTCCAGCACGTCCTATTAATAGCCGTGTCGAGGTTTAAGTCTCCCGCCCTTGTGGCTCTGACGGATCTAGATTTTTGAGGTGAAGCATATTCATCAAATCTGGGTTTGACATGGCCTTGTATGTTAGGCAAAGGTCACCTCTGAGCAAGTGGCGACTGAATAGAGCTGGAGTTCTTTCAGTCGGGCAGCATAGGACAGATGTTTGAGACCCTTTATCCTTTTGGTGAGGAACTTTTGTGGCCTCTCCAGCTGCTGCAAGTGTCGGGTCAGATACATTCCGAATGGGGCATTGTACTCAATCATTGGTCTGATGAGTGATGAGTATAGGGAGACTATGACCTCCCTTGATCTAGATGAGAATCCCTTCATGATAAGGTGGGCAATGTAGAAGGTCTTCCTAACTACTTTAGCTACATGGGTGTCGAATGACAGACTACTATCAACCTGGGTCCCCAGGTCCCTGATAACTTCTTCTGTACTCAGTGGATTGCCACCTATTTGGTAGCTAGGGGTAACCTTGTTTTTCCCGAAGGGTATGACTATGCATTTTATGGCATTTAACTTTAGGCCATGGCTCTGGCACCAGTTATCCGTTTCTGTGAGACCCTTCTGAAGGATATCTGTGTCAGATGTGTTTTCTACTATGGTGCCCAGTTTGCAGTCATCTGCAAACTTTGTCAGCCATAACCCTCCTGTGTTTGCTTGTACTTAGGAAAAGTAGATGCCAAACAAGAGTGGGCCCAGGACTGAGCCCTGTGGTACACCACTTGTGACAGGCTTTGAGTCTGACATGGCGCCAGCAACTCTGACCCTGTGGGTTCTGTCACTCAGCCAGTTTGCAACCCATCTTGTGATGTATGGGTTAACATTTAAGCTGATGAGTTTTTCAATGATACCCGAGTGGGGTATTGTATCAAAGGCCTTCGCCAGATCGAGGTAGGCTGTATGGACTGCCTTTCCCTCATCAATGGCTTTGGTGACTGTTTCAAAAAGTCAACCAAGTTTAGAAGGCATGATCTGCCTTTGACAAAGCCAAACTGGGATGGATCCAAAGTCTGCAAATTCCCTATGTCTTTATTTATGAGGTCCATTATGATCCTCTCCATGGCTTTGCAGATAAGGCTTGTCAAGCTAATGGGCCGGTAATTTCCAGGGTCGGTGGAGGCACCGCCTTTGTGAAGTGGGACCACAGTTGCAGTGCGCCACTCCTGGAGTGCGTATCCAGAGGTAAGACTATGATTAAACAGCTGTCCTAGCTGTGGGTTTAATTCCTCGTTGAGTTCGTGGAGCACACAGCCGGGGACACCATCAGGTCCCATGGATGCTGTGTTTTTTGCTTTGGAGAGAGCAGTTCTCACTTGGGCGTTGGAGATGTTTGGGGGGCTGCAATCGCTTGGTATAGATATCTCTCCTTTTGGGTAGGGAGAAGTTTGCACTGAACCTGTCAGCCAGTATGTTGGCAATGTCTGTAGGATCAGTAATCTTCACATCATTTTGAACTAGTTCTGAGCATATCTGGGAGTTTCCTCCCAGGTTTCTAACATAGCTAAAGAAGTGCTTTCACTTCATTCACCTCCCTGATCTTCAGCTTAGTCTGTGTCAGTCTTGGAGCCTTGTCTTACAGATGATTGTGGCCACCCATGGATTATGCTGTGAGCTGACTGTTTCACTGGGAATGGTATTGCATTCACTGACTCTACCCCAGTGCCTTTTCCTTACTAGGAGGAAATTTATCTGAGTTGCATGTTAGCCTCTCTTGTTTGTGAACTTGTGACTGTCTCTCATGTTGAACCACGTGTTGGCCACCATCAAGTCATTTTCTAGAAAGAAGTCTAGAAGGGCCTCTCCTTCTTTATTCATGTTTAAGATCCCCCATTATCAATACCAATTCTTGTTATCTTGCTTTGTCTAGTAGGTCCTGCAACTGCTGCCTGAATGAGCTATTTCTCGCTGTCATAACCCTGTTATGGAGCATAGGCTGAGATTATGAATGCTGCCCTATCTTTACACTGAAGTCTGATTGCCATGAGTTTGTGATTTGCCCTGAGTAGTAGACTGTGGATCCCAAGCCAAGTGCTTTTACTGCACTACCCTTCCATCCTTTTTCCTGTCCAGCCCCCTCCTTACCATCATGTCCTTGACTTTCAGACTACTTCCTTGCAGTGGACCTACATTGAGTGTAGCAATCATTAGTTCACGTTTGGCAGGCCAATTGGTTTTAAATCCAGCTTTTGCTCAACAGCACTATTCTAAGTATCCTAGGCCAGGCAACTGGACAGTGCCCGGCCAGTAGCTTATTGATGCAAAGCTGCTGGGGTTTTATGATGGGCACACTAATTGAGAGGTACATAGACCCTTCCTACTGTTAACTTGCGTCCCTGCCGTAGGTTAGAGTATGCCATGCCCTCAACTCCATTTATCACAGGCAAATACCCATTTTTGTTGAGTAGTAGTCTCCCCAGGACTCCATTGAAAACGGGTTCTTTTGGCCCAATGGACTATCCTGGTAAACCAACTGCAAATAAATAAATAGTTAGCATAACCATATTGAAATGGAAGATTTGTCAACACCTAATGTCATACTAAGTTCAAAACACAGACTGTCAAAGATTCTGAATGCAAATACATTATTTGAGTAGTGTCATGATATGGAATATCCTAGTATTGGGAGAGATTCAGCAATATGCACAGATTCAAGACCTTTTATATTTTCTAAAATAGAAAAAAACATACACGTTTCAAAGCTTTCATAACTGTGATAAAAGCTATACACATGGTTTCATGGTAAAAGGAGCAAACAGATGCATATGGAAAGCTTTCAGAACTGTGATAAAAGTTGTACACACCGTTTCAAGATAAAATGAGCAAACAGGTGCATATGGAAGGATATCTTAAAACATTTCTATTATCTTGACATGGTTTATGTGTTCACTTTCAACAAAGTTTATCTCCAACTGTGTTCCATAAAGTGCAGGATGCATGCATTTCTTTCAAGGTTGTATGATTAGAAGAAACATTTAACACCTGCTTGCTAAGCTGTAATCAACTCTAACAAAAGTCAGGCTGTTTAAGTGAAAACACTACAGCCAAGCTCTAATGCCCCTATTACCTACATGATACTGCCAACAAGATGCACCATACTTCTCTAAGTGTTGCAATATATACCTACTTCCGAATACTTCATGCTTATATTTTACTTCTAATGTTAGACCTGGAATCTCCTAAACATATCAGGAGTCCTCCTCATGCTTTTTAACTGTAAGTATTGTAAAATATGGATATTTTTTATTCTCAGTAAGTTTGGCTTCAATCATTGTACTGTCACTGTTATCTCTGTGATCTTCTGACTGTAATACGTTGTTTTTTTCAGGTTTCTCCCCTTTTAACTCAATGGTTAACACATTATTACTTGTATTACTGCTTTGTTAAATTCCTGGACCTTTTCTCCCCAGGACTCCGCTGAAAACGGGCACCTGCTGTCTAGTCGGATTTATCCTGGTAAAACAAATGATAAATAAATGTTATAAAACAAGCATTAAAAAAGTATATAGCCACTACAGCTTCCACCATTGATGCCGTAAAGCATCAGAGTCCAAGAATATTTTGAATTGTATCATTATCATACATTTAAGCTTTGAGATGATTTTGTTCAGGTATAACAATAATTGCATGTGTGCTTTTTCCCAAAAACGGCTTATCAGCAGATTTTTAACAATATAATATACAATATTTGCAAAAAGTATGATTATAACAAAAGTAATTAAACTTTGCATTATACTGGTACCAACATTTCCAAGTATATTACCCATCCACGTAAACAAGGTCCAGCCAGGCTCTGTTTTAATCATATTTCATCAATTGTTGCATATAATCAGCCCCTTTTCTTGTTTATCATGAAATTTGAAATGATAGTACAGCACCATTTTTTGATGAGGTGTCAACTCTGCCCTTTGAGGCTGGTATGTAATCAAGAGCTGTTCAGTTTTGTAAGGTGGTGCCTCGGACTTTAGTCAGATCTATATATGCCCTGTGAATGTGTTCCAGTGTCTTATTAGCCATTTCAGCAAATGTAAAGGACAACTGATTTACTTCATGCATAGTTCGGAGTATACCAAACTGTGGGAGAAAAGAAAGCTACTGCTTGCTCACCAGGGTGTATGGCCCTGTCTTCCTGCAGGTATAGAGAAAGATGAAAAATAGCTGGCATCATCTGTCCCCCATAATAACCAAATCAGTATCTGGGTAACCAGGGGAAGGCACGGTCTGCACAGATATAATAATAATTGCCAGTATTCCCATGCCTATCCCCAGTCATATATTTTCAGTCAAAGCTCTACCGATATAGTGTCGTCACAGGTGTTGTTTCAACTACTGTAACCTGTTTACGCAGTTCTTTCTCTGGTGTAACAAGTGTGTTGATGCTGCCAGTTGATAATATATTTTCTTAGTCCAGACCATAGTGTTACTCCATGTATGCTTTTCTACAGCAGTTTGCATTTCTAAATCAGTCTGTTGCACAGGGATAGGTAGCATTGGAATGTGCCCTTGGCATCATGGGGAACAAATCCACACACCCATCAGCTGGCAGTATTCCAGCACACTTTACTGCAGAATGAGAAGCTAGGAAGATGAAATGAGTTCTGTTCCATTGTGGCTCCAAAGAAAATTTGCATTGGAACACATTCGTATAGACCCAATCACCTGGCCATAAGTCATGACAGGGAACTGTTAGTAGTGGTAGAAGGGCCTCCTTGGTGTGTGTTTATGAAAATTCGGTAAGATAGAAACAAGTTTTGAACAGTAGTTCAACAAAGTTTTGTCAGTAAATATCAGTTTACAGTTTCTCACCCATAAGAATTTCATGGTGACTTAATTTACGAGTAGTATTTAGAGTTCCTCACATACTCATCTGAGCCAGAGGCATAACATCTGGCCATTTTAGCTCTGTTTCACTACAGACTTTGCTAATTATGGTTTTAAGACTTTGGTTAGACCTTCCAACAAGACCAGATGAATGTGGGTGTTGGGGGCAATGTAACTGTAAAGCAATTTTTAACACAACACAATTTTTTAACAATTTCAGCAGTAAAAATGAGTACCTCTATCTGAATTAATACTGTGAGGTACACCAAATCTAGAGATAAATTCCTCTAGCAATTTCTTCACTATTGTTTCATCATCATACTTAGTATATTGGTAGGCTTCAACCCATGCAGAAAAAAAAACACAAACAATAACCAAAACATATGAAAATGTAGCACATTGTCTCATCTGGAGAAAATCCATCTATATATTTACTAAGGGCCCCCAAGTTGCAAAGGAGATGATGTAGATTTGCAGGAGGTGCAATATTGTATGACAAACAGATCTCACAATTGTTTACATAATGGCTAGCTAAAGACAGAAAGACAGGCAAACGAGTCCTGCTGAATAAAATTAAGAGGGCCATGCTTAGCAATGTGCTTCGGTAAGTACTTTGCCCTTACCGGCCAAGGTAGTATGGCCGAAGGTGCTACTATCTTGCCTTCAGGATGTTTCCGTATTAAATCAGCATGCTTTTTACAGCCTGAACTGATCCACCTCTTTTTCTCAGCCTCTGAAGCTTCATTCTGTAAAATAATCAAATCATTAAACTTACAAAGGTTGTCATCTTTTGTTGATGGTTTCTGCATAATAAAAAAGTGACAGTGACATCTAAAGCAGCAGCTTGCTTGACTGCATAATCTGCTAATCAGTTACCTTTCACAGTGACAGTGGCTCCTTTTAAATGAGCTTACACTTTAACTACAGCTAAATCCTTTGGTAACAGCAAAGCATCTAACAAGTCTTTTACAAATTTTTCATTTGTTTTTCAGTACCTGTTGATGTTAAAAATCCTTTGTCTCCATAATTACCCAAAGTAACAGGCCACCCCAAACCCTTAACGACTATCAGTATAAAAGTTCACAACTTTATCTTGCTTTGTAACCAATTGCAGAAGTAACCCCTTTCAATCTTTCCCAACACAGTACTGTATTTTCAGTGCATATAGCAATACCTGCAGTAAAGTTTCCATTTGTGTCTCTCTCACATGATATAACCTCGAACAATACCATTTCTGCATTGTCCATTGGAGTATCTGTCAAATCAGGTCTAGGAGAAAACGTGATTAGTCACAATTATACAATCATGCGGTTCATCATCTCATGTCATAGGCAGGAGGGATGCTGGGTTCAATACCCGGCATTGCTCAGTGGTGATTGAAGGGTTAGAAATAAGGGAAACTTCATATTTACTTAACCTGGCAGCCAAAAGATGCTGCATCTTAGATCTTAGCAACAGCACATATACCACATGGGAAGCTACAACTGTTAAGTTTGGGTCACCAGGACCAATGCTGCAGATAGTTCTGCCATCAGTGTAGTTGCCACTGCTGTCTGCATCCAGCCTGGTAATCCTGTCACCACTGATTCTAACAATGAATTGTAATATACAATAGGTCTAAATGCATCACTGTTTTTAAACTAGTACCCTGCTGCATACAGAACAAGGTGAAATTCATCTTATAATCCGGGAGTCCTAAGGCTGGGGATGTAGCAAGGGCTTGTTTTAACATATTAAAAGCACTTTCGTCCTTTTCTTTCCAGGACAACAGTTCTGGTGTGTCTTGTTTGAGCACGTCAGTTTATGGTCTAGCAATTAATGCATAACTGTCCAGCCAAACCTAGGAAGCTTGCAGCTGCTTCTGAGTAACAGGGTGGGGCGCCTTTATAATAGCTTCAACATGTGAAGGCAGGCGATGCCTGTCCATGTGATATTAAGTATCCTAAATACTTTACCCAATACTTAGGTCACCACAGTTGAAGTTTTTCCTTTTGATGCTTTGTGTCCGTTTTTTGCCAATTCAGTCAGTAAGTGTATGGTGTCCTGCTGACAATATGTTAATGTATGTGAAGCTATAAGTAAGTCATCAAATATTGTACCAGTACAGATTTGTATGGAAATTGGATTTCTTCAAGGTCCTACTTTAAAGTTTGTGAAAAGATTGAAGGGCTTTCAACAAACCCATCTGGCAGTTGTAGCCATGTATACTGAATTCCCTCATATGTAAAGGCAAGTAAGTACTGGCTGTCTGGATGAATAAGGATGGAAAAATAAGAGGAACATAAATCTGCTACAGAAAGGCAAGTGGCCTATAATGGTATGCAACTTGGTATGGTTGCTGGATTTAGTACTACAGGGTTTGAAGGGATGACAACCCAATTGACTGCTCTTACGTCCTATACGATACCATATGCATGCATCTCTACCTGACTTTTTAACTGGAAAAGTAGAAGTATGATAGTAACTACATGTTTTTTCTATAATTCCCTGCTGAAGCAGAGATTCAGTTACAGGTTTGATTCCCAGTTTTGCCTCTGGTTTTAAAGGATACTGCGCTTTGCGAGAAAGTGGCTTTGTAGGATCCACACATATTTTACAGGTGTGGCAGAATTTAACAGACCTACCTCATTAGAATGTCTTGCCCACGAAATGTCAGGAACCTGCTATAACAGTCTGTTTGCACTCGAGCATGGCTCTTCTATTCTTTCCTCAGTAACAATAAGTATGGCAATCTCTTCAGATTTGTGTAGTACATCTAAATAAATATCATTTGCAGTGCGAAAGGTAGTACATTCTAATTTACAAAGCAGATCCCTATCCATTAAGTTTGCTGGAGCCGAGGTGCTTAATAGAAAGGAATGCTTATTTTCAATCAGTCCTAACAAGACCAGGATAGGTTTAGATACAGGAAAATAGTAGGAGTGTTAGTGACACCCACTGCTGACACTTTTTCAGATGATACTGGAATTTTAGCCTGGATACTTATTTTCAACACCGATTGAGTCGCAGCAGTGTCAATCAGAAAAGGAACATCTTTTTATTCTTTTAATTTAACAACATGTCCTTCTTGATCTACTTGCGTTAATGCTCTTATGTTTACCTCATTCTCCCCGGCCACCCCCCCTGAGTGTTGCCAGTACATTCCTCCTGACATTTGCTGCCACTCTAGGGGAGTTAGGGAAACACTGGAAGGATTTTGATTTTGCCACTGCTGCATTTGTTGCTGTTGCAGATTAGAGCATTCTCCTTTGCAATGTCCCATTTTCCAAAGTTTTGACATGCCCCCCCCTCTCAGCTTGATTTTTGTTGAACATTCATTACTGTACCTGGACCCGTACCCTGTCTAGCGTGCCTAAGAGTCTGTGCACAAAAGCAGAACTGAAAACTGCTTTAGTGCTTGCCATTGGAACTGCAATACCGGAATGTGCTGAAAATACTTCTGTAAGTCTGCTGAAGTCCTCAGCTGGTGTTTCTCCCTTACTTTGCTTACACAAAGTAATTTTATTCTAACTTGGTTTAACAGGACAAATTGTAAAAATTTCTTGTAAGAGCTTCTCTCTGACTTGCGTTGATGCCCCATTCCCTTCAGTGGCAAAGTAATTTGGGTCCCCTGCTGGGGCCAATCTGGCTTTGTCTTTCAATTTTTCTTATATATCAGGCAGGAATATGGCTTTTAACAGTTGTCTTAAATCTACTAGGGCTGGTTCATATATTTAAATAAAAATGCTTATTTCATCCTTAAATTTGTGTGGGTCTTTCCTGATGATAGGAAAAGTTTTAACTATAGAATGCAAATCAGCAATTGTCCAAGGTCTGTGGACTAATGCTGTAGTACTATCCGGATGTGGTATCTCTCTGAGGGGGTGTAGAGAATTATCAATTTGTTCTTCTTGCTTTGTAGCCTGTCTTTCCTTTTGGCAAGTAAAGTGTACATTTTTACATGGATATTCTACCTCATCTTGTATAATGCTGCCAGTGCTGTCTGAGTCAGAAGACAAAGTTTTGAGGTGGACATTATTAGAGGGTTCGGGTTGGGGTGAGGCTGATGCTAAAGTGTGTAGGTGCAGAAGGGATGACATGTATAGATACATTTTTCCGTGGGGTTGTAGACTGACCTCTGTCTTGTTAGGATGAATGGGGGAAGCATATGCTGTAACGAAACCTCACAACACAGAGTGCATTTACCAGTGCAATAAACAAGGGTTCCTATTACAAGACCGAAGACGCATTCTTTCAAATGCATCTTGGTCGAACTCAAAAGACTGAAAAGGCAAAATATCGAAGCAGCTTTTAAGCAAATTCTTTCCCTGGGAAAGAATTCACTTGGCCACTTCGTTACTTTGCCGTTTTCGGCACTGTAGTGCAATCTCAGAGTTGGTATATTTAAGTAGGAGGGTGTAGGGGTGAAGCCCCCCACTTAATGTAATGTTTAAAGTGTTTTGTTTTTTATTTATTTTGTTTGTTGGAACAGCGATTTTTTTAAAAATCGCTGTTCTGACAGTTTGACATTGTAAGCTTTCGCTTACATAGGGTTGATTAATCATCATTCACTTTTTTAAGCATTCGGTGATGTAATATAGATCCATAAACAATGTGCATACAATCCAAAGCTGCATTAGCATCACTGAAACTTAACAGGAACTCTAGGACAAACTGTAAGATTTGATGTTGTCTTCTTCATTCCTCCTCATGATAGGGTCTCAGATCCAGCTCAGTCACATTCTACAGACTTGGATCTGACTTTCAAGCTCCTCCCTCTTACCCATAATGCACTGCATCCACCCAAGTACCCCAAATCTCGTTTGCCACTTCATTGTCCACACACAGGTCTTGTACTCTCAAGCTTGTCGGAATTTTCCTTGGAGAATTTTGAGAACTCGTGTTAGTTTTTTTTTTTGTAAGCCCTCCCTTTTTTTATTTCTTTCCTTCTCTTCGAGTGTGTGAGTGTGATAACCTTTTTCCACCTATAAAAAAAAACTTAGTAATTAGTTATTTAGTTCTTCTAACTTTGGTAGTTAACTTTAAAATTAATCTTATAACTTTAATCGTATATTTACTATTACAAGTTGCCTGAGTTCATGTTATTTAGCCTTTAGCTTTGGCCATTTGCTTTTGGCGGGCTTTACTTTGTGATGGTGGACAAGCCTTCGCCTGGTTTCAAACGAAGCGTATTGTACTGGCGATGCCTCCTTCGGTCCGCATGCATTGGCCAATAGAAGAACTAAATTGATTGTCAGGGGCCTTCTTCCTTCCTCGGCTCTAGAGGCAAAGACCCCTTCCTTGGCTTCTTCAGCTTCCACAAAACAGGCAAAAAAGGGGCCTTTCCCTGTTTTTCTGAGGGACTCTCTGGAGCCCAAGAATTCAAAGAAAACTTCGAACCTGGCTCCCTCAGCTCCGAAGAAATTGTCTCCCACCTGAGGACCATCAGCATCTTTGGATCCAGGGGATGTTATTACTATATCACATTCTCCTTTGTTGACTCCTATGTCGGATCCAGTGCCTCAGGATTCGAGAGCCTTGACAAAGTCCCCAGTTCACTGTACTAAGTCTAAACACTCCCTCCCAGTCTGCCTCATCCAGGTCCTGTAGAAGCTGTCCTGAGGCAGATATGGACAGATGATGAGGAGATCCCTCAAGGCCCATATCCAGATGGGGGTAGTTTTGGTTCTATCCCCTGTTGGATTCTTGAGCTACCCGAGAACTCCTTCTCTGATCTTACCTTCGGTTTCAGAGTTACAGGATTTGGGACTGCAGTGTGTGCCGGGCTCGGTGAAGGGGAAACTCCCTTCCTTGATGCAAAGGTTACCCTTGATTAACCCTCCTCTGGTTCCCTCACAGCAGAGTGAGTCTCGGAGCTGTGATGTTGGTGCTAGGTGCAGAGGAATGGGGTTGGCTCCATCTTTGTTGGAGCCATGTCTTCCCCTAGGTGTCTTGGCACTTGACAGCTTGGGTCTGGTCCCTTCTGGAGGTCATGGATCCAGGGTGAATCCTGGCTGTTTTCCCTCTATGGTTTCAGCTTCGGGGAGACAGAAAGGACCTCTCCTGGTCCATCAGCTTTTCAGGTATTGTTGAGGGTTTTCTCCTTAGTTGGAGATCAGTCAACACATGTCCCGCAATCCATCCCTGAACCCACATCAGATCTAGGCTTTGAGCCCATTTATCCTGCCATGTGTGTACCTGTCTCAAGCGGCCTCCAAGATCTCTCTGGTCAGGAGGGTCCCTTTCTTCCAACACTTCCTCAGAGTACCCAACTGAGGAAGTCCCTCAGAAGAAGACATGCAAAAGGAGGCACATTGATTCCCCATTGGAGTCCTTAATCAAGGACACTGATTTCAATGAGAGGGAAGGATCCCCCTGATCCCCACCTGAGGACGTCTCCTTTGGGGACATCATAGAGATCCTGAAGCAAAAAGGTGGGTGGTCTGCCCAACTTCCTTCTTCTGAGGAGTCAGTTCTCTTGGAGGCATTCAGGATAGGCCCATCTAATTCTGGGTGACCTCCCTCCCCCTGGCAATCGCCCTGGTTGATTTGGTATCCTGCCAAGCATGGAAGGAACCAGACACCATCATGCCCATACCCAAACAACCTGATAGGTTTCTGGTACCCCCAGCAGATAGGAAATATTGGAACAAGGGTCCCATAGTTGATGCTGTTGTGGTGGTGGCAGCCACTAAGAAAGATCTGGCAGAAGAAACTGTCAATGTCCATTTGCCTAACAATGAGTCTAGAGCAGTGGACAGGATTGAGAAACATGTTTACACCTTGGCCACCTTTCCGCTGAGGTCATTGAACTACCTGGCCCATTTTACCCAGCTTCAGAGAGATCTGATCAAGGAACTCTCAGCATCTCTCTGAGTCCTTGCTTGCAGAGAAATTTTAAAAAGTTTCTCCCAAGCTGACCACTCTATCGTCCATCGCCAGCTCATCGTTGAGGTTGATCTCCCATGCCACGGATGGTACCTCACGAGCAGCCAGTTCAGGACTTTCCCTAAGGAGGCATGCCTACCTGGATGAGGCTTTGTTTTTTGTGGAGCCCTTTAAGGCATCCTTTGCGAATGCCCCTTACAATGGCTCCTCGTTGTTTGGGCCATCTGTTTGAGATGCTCTCACCTGCTGCAAAAAGATGCAGGTACCCTTTCTGCTGTAGGAATCAAATTTTCTATGCCCCAGAGGTCCTTCTCTGGGAACCAATGTGAAATCAAGAAAATGTGGTTGCACAGATCCCAAGGGCCTTTCCAGAACCCATGCAGGGAACCCTCCTCTAGAGGCAGAGGGGGAGGGTTTGCTGGTAGATGCCGCCCTAGTGGCAGAGAGGATCTACAGAGTCAGGGCTTTAAAGAAACCTTTTCCAATAATTCCTACCAGTACTCCTGATGTGCTGCCCAACTGTCAATCTCTGGAGGCAGTTGGGGGCCAACTACCTTTGCACTCAGAAACTTGGACCCAGTTGACTTAAAACCGTTGGGTGTTAAGTATAATATCCAGAGGCTAAATATCCAGAGGCTATTACATTCCCTTTTTTTTTCTTCTCCAAACTCCAAGAACCTTCCCGACATGCCACCCAGTCAGAGGGAGCAGGCACCACAGGAAATTCAACAACTGCTGCAAAAAGGAGTCATCCAAGAGGTCCCAGCCAAACAAAAAGATTCGGAACCTTCTCTGGCTTCTTTTTAGTGCTGAAAAGACAGGGGACCCAAGATCCATTCTGGATGTAAGCAAGTTGAATGGATATGTAAAGAAGTTGAGGTTCCAAATCATTACAGTTCAGTCCATTCTGCCACTGTTGCAAAAAGGACGACTGGATATGCTCGATAGATCTCAAGGATGTGTTCTATCACATCAGAATAGACAGGTGCTCTGGGAGATATCTGTGCTTCCAGCTGGGAGGCAATAATTATCAATTCCAAGCACTGCCCTTTGGGCTCACCACAGCCCCCCCCCCCAGTGTTCACCAAAAGCATTGCAGTTGTAGCAGCTCACATGAGGCTCAAAGGTTTCCAGGTGTTTCCATACTTAAACAGTTAGCTCCGTACCACTCCCAGGAAGCATCAGCTAATCCAAGCCAGGGATTATTTAATCAAGTTATCACATTCTTTGGGCATCACCATAAACCTGAGCAAGACTAACCTGACTCCTGTGCAGAACCTGGTGTTTATAGGGACACAGTTGAACATGAGAGATCAGGTAGCTTCTCCCTTTACACCTCATAACAGCTCTGAGGAATCTGGTACAGGACTGTTATCCCAATAGGCCTCTCCTGCATGGACGGTCTTACAAGCCCTTCGATCCATGTTAGCCATGGTCATATTAGTTCCTCTAGCCAGATTCTTCATGCAGGTTCTCCTGTGGACATTGGCTGTGCAATGGTCCATCTTCTTTTACCTGCTGTCCCTTCCAATTTGATGTGTCACCTCAGCTGATAGATACAGTCAGACAATCTCCTTCTAGCCAGGCCCTTCTTAAACAACACCCTTATAGCCACTGTGACCACAGATGCTTCCCATTTCAGGTGAGGAGGCATTGCAAAGGGGAGATGGTCCAAGGCAAGTGGTGCCTTTTCGAGACCAGGTTGCATATCAATGACCTAGAGATGAGAGCAGTTCTTGTAACGTTGCAAGCCTTTCAGGACACTCTCCCCATAGGGACTATTGCAGTACACACTGACAACATGCATGTTGTCTAGTACATCAACAGACAAGGAGGAAGCCGTTTTTTACCCCTTGTGCAAGGAGGCCATGAGGGTGTTGGGACTGCCTTCTAGTTGCAAAGCATGTCCCAGGGAAAACCAGTGATCTGGTGGACAGAGTCAGATCGTTCTTAGTTCCACATGAGTGGTCCTTCAGTCAGTGGCAGATATGATCTTCATTCACTGGTGTCAACCTTGCTGCGACATCTTTGCCTCTCCCATCAACAACAAATGCAGCAAGTTCTTTGCTCTGTTCCCTCCTACAGGGGAGTCCCTGAGGGATGCACTAGTCCACTATTGCTCCCGGGGTCTCCTGTATGCTTACCCTCCTGTTCCGCTCATCCTGAAGTTTCTTCAGAAGGCAAGCAGAGTGAAGAGCTCTGTCATCCTCATTGCCCCCTTCTGGCCTTGACAGGCCATCTGCCTCATCTGAAATATCCTCCTTGGAAACTGGAACCAAGTCAGGACCTCCTTTCTCATCTGTCAGGGATACAGCATCCGAATCTTTGTGCCCTCAAAGTGACCGCTAGGTGTCTTCACTTCCAACCCTAGTGAGACAGTCCAGGCTTAATTCCCTGGTCCAGAAGATACTTTTAGCTTTGCAAAAGGCTTCCACCAAAAAAATCTACACCAGTAAGTGGAAGAGGTTTGTAATTTGGGCTACAAACAGAAACACTGACCCTTTCTCGGCACCAGTTTCAGACATTCTGCTGTTCCTTAGTACTTTGTTCGAAGAGGGTGCTAGCTTTCGACAGTCAAGCTTTAGTTAGCTGCTATTTCTAATTTCCATGTTGCGAGTCAAGCTCATTTCCCTGTTCAATTTTAGGTTGTGCAAATCCTTTATGAAAGGCATTTTCTTGTTGGGGCCTCCTATTGAGGACCCCTCCCCTCCTTGGGGTCTCACTGTTGTGGTGCAGGGTTTGACCCAGGGACCCTTCGAACCAGCTGCTAGTTGTGACATGAAGTTTTTGAATTTCTGAACTACAAGCCTTATCCTGCAAGCCTCCTTGCATAGTTTTTCATAAGGATAGGGTATCTTTATGCACCAATCCATCCTTTATGCCCAAAGTAGCCACTGAAAATAATATCAACCAATCCATCCAATTACTAGTGATCTGAAGTAGGATATTCATTTGTCTGCAACCTGTGGGTTATGGATCCGATATCGGATCCGAACCGGCATGGTTTTCCAGCTATGGATCCAAGCTCTCAGCTCCTCCCCTCACCCATAATGCCCTGCTCTACCCTCATGACCTCAGATCTCGTTTGCCGCGCTGGTGACTGGATTTGGGTACATAGCTCTCAGCTAAGTGGTATTTTATTACTTGTAAAATCAAAAAATTTTTGGTTCTTTGAGTGATTCTGTGTGAAAGTTTAGGTTTCCCTTTCTAAAAAGTTTAATTTGAGTTTAATTTGAGTTAAATTAAGTAATTTTTATTCCCTCCCCTCGCTGTTGCGTAGAGTGTGTGTGTAGGCCTGTGTGTCTTTTTGTTTTAAGTTACTTTCAGTAGCTTTTAGTGATTTATAGATTATGGCTGATCAGCCTAAATCTATTTTTTCAAAATGCTCCGAGTGTGGCCATAAGCTCTCACCGGCTGATGGCCACACTCTGTGTGTTAAGTGTCTTGGGGTTGAACACCTCACATCTGGTTGTTCCATTTGTGCAGGGTTCAACCCCAGGGCACTGAGGGAGCGGAGGTCCAAGCTGGTCTTGGCGGGTCTTTTACCGCCAGACTCTGCCCCGGCCTCCGCTCCTTAGGGGACTACTGTGGCTACAGTTGTTCCCCTGTGGCACCCCTCCTGCTCCTGGGACTCAACCTCCCGCTTCTGGAGAGGAGAGGGATGCTACTAAAGGACCGGAGGAGAAGCACCTGCGCGGGCCGAGACCTCTGTTTCGGCCCCGCCAGCCAAGCGGCTTCTCCCCGGCTCCGTCGGTTCGGTCTCCTCCTTCGGCTCCGGTCCCCTGTGTGCTTTTCACCGGGTCCTGAGGAGGAGGAGACCCGACCTCCGGCGAGGCTAACGAGGAGGCACTCCAGGCCTACCTCGGTAGCCTCGCCGAGATCTACCCATAGCCTTTCTGATGCTGATCTGGACCGGATGATGAGAAGGTTCATCCAGGCCCAGATGCAGATGGGAGTGCTCTTGCCTCCCCTCCGGGAGCTCAACACCCTTTTAAGCCTATTGCTCCTTCTCCGACCCGCTATCTGGGTTCGGAGCAGCTGGAGCCGAGCAGCTTCGGAGCCGGGGTGGGTCGGCGCCGATAGTACTTGGTACTTCGGATCCGACCCTGCCCTCGAGTGCGTCGGACCCGACCTCGGAGCCTGGATCCGAGCCGGATCCGGGGATCAGTGCTCCTTCGGCGCCGTCTGTGTGGGAGCGCACTGTCCCTTCGGATCCGAGCGCTTCGGCGCCGGCTCCGGTCCACTCTTCGGATCCGAGGGGGAGCCGATTGTCGGATCCTTTGGTCGAGGTCGGCTCCCCTTCGGCTTTTGATGTAGTGGAGAGGGCTCTGTTGAGGGTCTCCGGACCCCGGCACTTGTTTCTGCCCGTCCGCTCCCTCTGCACTGGGCCAGGCTTCCACCATCCGGCCCCTGGGACAGCCCGTTTCTGTGCCCCAAGTTGCTCCTATGGAGCAAATTGCTGCTGCGAGGACTCCTCTGACAGCCCCCAGAGGAGGTCCTCGCAAGCATACGTGCAAAAGGAGGCACATTGACTCCCCGAGTCTCTCACAGAAGACACGGACTTGGAGGAAGGGGAAGGCTCCCACGGTCACCCCGAGGATGTCTCCTTTGGAGACATCATGGAAATGCTCCGTATAAGCAGGGGTGGTCTGCCCCCAAGTCTTCCTCGGACGAGTCCGTGTTCTTGCAGGCATTTGAAACGGGCCCGTCTACCTCTTGGGTGTCCCCTGCCGACCCCCTGGTGGACCTTATTACCACCAGGGCGTGGAAGGAACCGGACACCGTGGAGCCAATTCCCAAAAGACCGGATAGGATCCTTAGTCCGCCATCCGACCGGACCCATTGGAGTAAGGGGCCTCCGGTAGATGCCATGTTGACGGGCGGCCACAAAGAGGGAACTGGCTCAGGAGAGTCCTCAGTCCACCCACCGAGCAAGGAGTCTCGGATGATGGACCGCTTGGGGAAGCGGATGTTCAGTTCGGCGACCTTCTCGGTAAGGGCGCTGAACTATTTGGCACATGTTATTCGGATGCAGCGAGATCTTATTAAGGAATACGCTGCATCCCCTGAGTCCATTTCGGAGGAGGACAGAGTTCTGCACTCCACCCGTATGGCCACTCTTAGGTCAGTTACAAATACTTCTATGCGGCTACTCTCCCATGCAACGGAGGGCCGCTAGAGCTGCGGGACAGGACTGGTCACTAGACGCCAGGCCTGGCTCCGTCACTGCGATTTTTCTGAGCCCTTCAAAGCGTCGCTTGCGAACGCCTTTGATGGTTCTGCTCTGTTTGGCAAGACCGTTCGTGGACGTTGACCCAGAGCGAAAGGACGGAAGACGCTGTCTGCCGTCGGAATCCGCTTCTCTGCACCCCAGAGGCCCTATTCTAGGAACCAAAAGGGTCAGAAGAAGATGTGGTTCGAAGTCGCAGCAGTCCCAGCCTGCTCCGGACAACCAGTCCTTCCGTGGCAGAGGAGGACAGGGAGGACGCCGCCCTAGAGGCAGAGGGGCTCCCAGAAACTTCGGGTCCAGGGAACCTTTCTCTGAACGGCCCGCGCAGCAACCCTGAGGGGTTGCCCGACTGCTCTACTCTGGAGGCAGTCGGGGACGCTGGGCACCTAGCGGCATGGGAGTCCATAACATCGGACCGCTGGGTTCTCCAAATCATATCCAGGGGATATCGCATTCCTTTCCTTCACCTTCCAAAGTTGGTGTCCCTCCCAGACGTCCCACCCGGTCAACGGGAGGCCGCTTTGGCAGAAATTGGCCATCTGCTAAAGAAAAGAGCCATCCAGCCCGTTCCCCCAGACCAGATCGGATCAGGGTTCTACTCCAGATTCTTTTTAGTGCCAAAAAAGACGGGGGAACTAAGACCAATCCTAGACCTCTCTCTTGAATCTGGCAGTCCCCAAAGAAAAATTCCGAATGGTCACTCTGCAATCTATTCTCCCCCTTCTGGGAGAAAATCACTGGATGTGCTCGATAGACCTCAAGGACGCGTACTACCACATCCTGATGGACAGGCGCTCCAGGAGGTTTCTCCGCTTCCGGCTGGGAGCCAGTCACTACCAGTTCCGGGTCCTTCCCTTTGGTCTCACCACAGCCCCCAGGGTGTTCACCAAAGTATTAGCAGTGGTAGCGGCCCACCTGAGGCTTCAGGGGGTGCAGGTCTTTCCCTACCTGGACGACTGGCTTCTTACCGCCCCAACAAGGCATCTACTTCTATTGGCGAGACTCCTTTCTCCATCTTGCTCCCTTTCTGGGCATCACAATAAATACAAAAAAGTCCAACCTGGCGCCCACACAGCTCTTAGATTTTATAGGGGCCAGGCTAGACACAAGGAGTTTACGAGCCTTCCTCACTACGGACAGAGTTCTAAATCTGCAGCTCCAGGTGCGGGCCATTCTCCATTCAAGTTCTGTTCCAGCGGAGTTGGTCCTGAGGGCTCTGGGGTCCATGGCATCGGCTATAGCACTTCTTCCTCTTGCCAGGCTCAATATGCATTCTACAGTGGACGCTCTTAGTACAGTGGTCATACCTTGCTCTCCCCATGCATCATCCCATAGCGATCAGCAAGGCTTGCAAGCGGTCCCTCTTGTGGTGGCTCCACTCCCCGGATCTCCACAAAGGCCGCCCATTTTGTGCTTCTCCCCCTCTTGCCACGGTGACCACGGACGCCTCCCGCCTCGGGTGGGGGGGGCACTTTGCGGGCCGGACCGTCCAAGGCACGTGGAACGATTCAGAGACCTTACTGCATATCAATGTTCTAGAGATGAGAGCAGTGCTCTTAGCGTTGCTAGCACTTCAGGACTTTCTTCCCTTGGGAACAATTGCGATTCAATCGGACAACATGTCTGTTGTCTGGTACATCAACAAGCAAGGGCGAACAAGGTCTTACCCTCTTTGTCGAGGCCATGAGAGTTTGGGAATGGGCAACCTCCACCAATCGCTTTCTAATAGCAATGCACATTCCGGGTCGGTCCAACATCCTAGCGGACAAGCTCAGTCGCACCATTCTGACCCCTTACGAGTGGTCTCTCAATTGTCAAGTAGCGGAACGCATATTCGCACGGTGGGGAACCCCTTCATGTGATCTTTTTGCTTCTCCCTCAAACACCAAGTGCGACAGTTTTTTCGCTCTAATACCTCCTCCCGGAGGTACCCCAAGAGACGCTCTGGTGCATGCTTGGCCACCCGGTCTTCTGTATGCCTATCCACCCTTGCCTCTGATGCTCCAAGTTCTTCAGAAAGCCTCTCGGGTGGGTTGCAGAATGATTCTCATTGCTCCATTCTGGCCTCGACAGATCTGGTTCCCCTTCCTAAGGTCTCACTCGGTGAATCCTCCTTGGATTCTAGATCCCATCTCGGATCTGATATCCCATCCATCCTGCATTCCTCCTCCGAATCTGGACAACCTGAAGCTGACCGCTTGGCTGCTCCAGTTCCACTCCTGATAAGGACTCGGTATTTCTTCACCGGTACAGGGCATTTTGATGGCCGCTCATACAGCCTCCACTAGAAAGGTTTACCGAAGCAAATGGAAACGTTTCTCTTTGTGGGCGGAGCGGCAAGGCCTGAATCCCTTCACGGTTCCTCTCCCTTTAGTGCTTGACTTTCTAACCACTCTCTTTAACGATGGTGCCAGCAGTTCCACAGTCAAAGTACAACTGGCGGCAATTTCTCACTATCATATTGGCCATGACTCTAACCCTCTTATGTCAGCCAAATTGTGTAAAATTTTTCTTAAAGGCACTTTTCTTCTCAGGCCCCCTATAAAACAAGCAGTTCCTCCTTGGGACCTTTCTCTGGTCCTACAGGCCTTGACCGCCCCTCCTTTCGAGCCAGCGGCTACGGTGGATCTCAAATTCTTGTCCTACAAGACAGCCTTTTGGTAGCCATTACATCAGCCAAGAGAGTTTCTGAACTTCAAGCATTATCGGCTAAACCTCCTTACTTGGTATTTCATCCGGACCGTGTCTCCCTCAGGACCAACCCGTCCTTTCTTCCTAAAATCGCTTCTGAAGCAAACATCAATCAATCTATTAACCTCCCTGTTTTCTTCCTAAATATGAAAACAAAGGTGAATATAAGCTACATTCACTAGATGTTCACAGGCAACTTAGATTTTATCTGAACAGGACAGCTGGTCATAGGCAATCCGACCAGCTGTTTATTTCCTTTGCAAAATTCAATTTGGGCAAGCCAATCTCTAAAGTTTCTCTGTCCCGCTGGATTTCACAGTGCATTTTATTGGCTTATCAAGCTTCAGGAAGGCCCGCACCGGAGGGTGTTCATGCCCATTCAACCCGGTCAGTATCTACCTCGGCAGCCTTCAAGGCTAGGATTCCTCTAGATGATATTTGTGCAGCAGCCACGTGGGCTTCATCTCATACGTTTATTTCCCACTATAAGTTGGATCTTGCATCTAGGGGTAGAGCATCCTTTGGCTCCACGGTGCTCGGAATATCCTTCCATGATGGCCGCCCAAGATTCAGGTAGCTGGGGACTCTGTCCCACAGGTTGCAGACAAATGAATATCCTACTTCAGATTTAGAAGTTATGTACTCACCATAACGGTCCATCTGAGTAGGTGTATTCATTTGTCTGCAACCATCCCGCCCTCCTATCCCCCTGGCCTTTCAGTTTCCTGCATATTCTATGTTACCCTTTTTAGGGTATTGTTGCTTTGGCAAACTCGATCTGAGGTCATGAGGGTAGAGCAGGGCATTATGGGTGAGGGGAGGAGCTGAGAGCTTGGATCCATAGCTGGAAAACCATGCCGGTTCGGATCCGATATCGGATCCATAACCCACAGGTTGCAGACAAATGAATACACCTACTCAGATGGAACGTTATGGTGAGTACATAACTTCTAATTTTTTCCAAGTTTCTCCAATATAGGAGAGTATGTTCTTCACATTCTAGATGTTCATAGACAACTCCATTTATACCTGCACAGGACCAAGCAACACAGGAAGTCTGACTAACTCTTTGTAGCCTTTTCATCTAATAGATTAGGACAAGCGGTGCCCAAAATTACCATGGCAAAATGGGTATCTAGATGCATTTCATACATTTACTCACTCAAGGGATTTGAATTACCTAGAACTCCCAGAGCACATTCCGCCAGAACCATGGCTACTTTTTCCACCTTCTATTCTAGAACCTTCATTGATATTTGTGCGGCAGCAACATGTTCTAACAGTCACACCTTTGTATTGAACTACAAGTTGGATATCATCTCCAGGAGCAGGGCCTCCTTTGGTTCAATGGTGCTCTGGCATATCTTCCATGAGGGCCAACCAGAATCTACATATCTGGGGACTCTGACCCTATCGTGAGGAGGAATGAAGACATCAGATTAAAAGGTTATGTCTTACCGTAACTTGGCATCTGTGTTGTCTTCCTTCATTCCTTCTCACTTTTCCACCCAACCATCCCCTTGCCTCTTTTTAAAAAAAAAAAAAAAAAAAAAAGAGGGTCCTGGAGTATGAATGGACTCCTATGTCCCTTGTGTGAGCCACATCTGCCATTCCTTTGCTGTATGGGTGTTGAATGTATGGAATCAGCAAACTCAATTTGAGGTACTTGGGTGGATGTAGTGCGTTATGGGTAAGAGGGAGGATCTTGAGAGTCAGATTTAAGTCTGTAGAATGTGGCCGAGCCAGATCTGAAGGTCTGATCCGAGATCCTATCATAAGGAGGAATGAAGGAAGACATCACAGATTCCAAAAGGTTATGTCTTACCATAACTTATTAAAAGCACTTATTTTAATTGGGTGCCCAGTGTTTGTCGAAGTGATCTGTGCCAGAGGCTTCATTGATATTATCCAAACAAACCTTGGTTAAGACCAAAATTCATGGTACCATCTGAAATGGAAGATTTGTCAACACCTACTATCATGCATCTGTTAAGTTCAATACACAGACTGTCAAAGATTCTGGATGCAGACACATTATTAGAATAATATATTGATATAGAATATCTCAGTATAGAGAGAGATTCAACCATATGCACCAAATGCAATCCCTTTTATATTTACTAAACTACAAAAAAAACATACACAAAGTTCAAAGTTTTCATAACTGTTAAAAGCCATGCACCCATTTTCAAGGTAAAAGGAGTAAACAGATGCAGCTGGGAGGATAGCTTAAAACATTTCTCATGCTGTTATCTTTACATTGTGTGCGTGTGTTCACTTTCAACAAGGTTCTCTCCAACTATGTTCAGTGCAAGTACATGTTCCATAAAGTACAGGATGCATACATTTCTTTCAAGGTTGCATGATCGGAAGAAACATTTGCCACCTGCTTGCTAAGTTCTAATGAACACCAACAAAAGTGAAGCTGTTCTTTGTATGAGAAAGGAATATGTGAAAACACTGCAGCAGTTTTAAGCAATAAGTTTTATAAAAACAAATATTAAATATATACCACTACAACATCAACTAGAGACATTTTTTTTACACTGAGTGACAAGCCCTGACAAGGCATGCAGGCTGTCATCCATGTTCTCCTGTCTGCAGGATGCTGCACACTACATATGACACCTAAAGCAGTTGGTCTATACAGCTGTTCTCCTGATAAGTATCGCCTAGAATCTATTCTGCAGCCTACTACTCCATTCATCTTTTCTATGAGTTTGAGGAGGAAACACCCAACAAGGGTGTTGGGGAGGTAGAAAGAACCCCACAGAAGCAAAAGGGGAACATGCACAAGCATTGTCCAGAACTCAGAATCAAACATTTACATGGGAAGACAAGAACTTAACCATTTTGCCAGGTGTTGTGCTTTCTCATAGCAGTGCATGTTCCAGATAGTACCAGTATGCTAGAGGACAAGTTGAATTGATGTATCTTCATACCTCACAAGTTTTCCCCCAATCCAGCAATGATGACCAAAATATTCAGCCTTGCTGTGATATTTTTGAAGCTGCTGTCAGTATGATGTTTAGCTGTTACTTTGCCCTCCTCCTACCACATGGACAGTCACCAAGAGATGCTGTAGTATTTATTATTATTTTATTTATCTTTTGTTGACTGGGTTAGTCCTACAAGGCTATTGGCCTCTTTTTTCACGGGAGACCCAAGGTGGTATTCATACTACTTGGAGAAACGTGGCCAGGATATCAGGAAACCTTCCCTGCTTCTTGATGGGTGCCTTGGGATCATTTGCATTTACCTGAGCTACCACCAACTCAAGTAGATGGTGTGATGTCCTTCCTATGGGCCAGTACTCAATCCTCACCATGGACATCAGTGAGGGATGTTCACTTGGATTAAAGATAGATACAATATTTCCAGATGCAGCTCACTGCACCAAGCACAGTTTCCCTTAAGAGCACACAGGGAACACGCTCTGTCCTGAGACTGGCTTCTCTCTCTCTCTGTCCAGGCCCCAAATAAGACTCCCCACTGACACAACTGTGGAGTTGAGTCTTCATCAGAGTGTTCCAAGCCAAGTCCTCCACCACTCTGTCTGTGAAACCAGCACTCTCTGTCCCTGCTTCAAGTAGCTGACACACAGACTCTCTGAGATTAGATTTTCACAAGCACACACACACACACCTGGGAAAGGCACAGATTTACCAGCTGTGCCCCCTCTGCCCAGATTGTAAGGTAGATATTGCCACCAGAACACTACAAGCCAGCTGCTGTAAGGCTCATAACAGGGTATCCAATTATACTTAGTAAAATTATCACTTATACAAACGGTAGTATTTTGACCAAATTTTAGGCTTTCAGGAGCAGGCACAGTGTCACCAAATAAATGTATTTACTCTCAAATGTTAAAATATTCTCTAAAAGACCAGCCACAATGAAAAGTTTAAATATATGTAATACATAATAACAGAATATGAAAATACTAAATATCTATTCACAGTAAACACCAGAGTTTCAGTCACAGCAAATATTAAAAACAACACAGTCACACAGATACAGAAAAACAGTGCTAAACTAATCTCACTATATTTTCCTGACTGATCTAAAGAATTACTGTTCCCTGGTTACCTACTAAAGCAAGGCAAGATGAAGTGGGTGAGTCATACTGCTTTGTCAGTTTTCCAAAACAGACTTCCCTGAGACTTCTGTCACATCTAGTATTAAAACATCATTTTGTTTCTGGAATACAGAATGACATCACATGCATTTGGTCACTTGACTTCTGGTTCCCACACTATCCCCTTTACTAGAAACTGAACCAGAATCTAGCGTATATGTGGCATAATACACACACAGAGCTTTGCCAAGATATGTTATAGCATCTGGAAGCCATAGAACCATTTCAAAATCTTCCACCCTTCCAGGGTAACATTAGTTGAACCCAGTAAAATTCCTAGTTCTGGTTTTCACAGAAATTTTGTCTCTAGCTTCAGTCAAAACTGTAATATACAATATTTATGGCATAAACCAGGGAATTTAATTTCAGAGTACTTTTCAAAGTTAGCTGGACTGAGATTAATATCTTCTCTTCCAGTATCTTCTGTTACAATATATTCATTTCAACAGTTACAATACAGTCTGACATACAGGTATATTTCTTTTCTGTCCAGCAGGACTCACAGTTGGTAGATTTTTTTTTTAACACAAGCAACTTTACAAATATATTGTCATCACAAGCACCTGTACACATCAATTTAATATACAAATAACATATAAGTCTTTATACTGCACTAGCTACGCTGGCATATGTTACACCACCCAATACTGCAACCTGTGAAAGATGCACTTATCTAGCCAAACTGGTTAAAGCTCTCTCCAACCAAGACTGAACTTGACAGTCAAGAGGAGAAGGTAAACACTTGCACCACACCACACTCACCACATAGTCCCACTAAACCTACACCACCAAAATCCACACATAGAAACACAAAAACATTTGCGGAGGCTCTCAATAATAATCTGCTCAAGCAACAGAGACCTCCAAAGAAGAAATACAAGCAACCTCCACCCCCCAACACAACCCAAATGACACATAGCCCACTGACTCAGTGTGCCACTCAACCACAGACCATAAGGCAAAACAACATACCCAACACACTAGTCATAGGTGACTCTATAGTCAGGCACACTGATGGCCCACTCACTAGGTTAAACAAGGAGAAGGTTACTTGTCAGCTGCCTGTCGGGTGCCAGGATCCGCCACACAACCCACGCACTCAGGTCACTCCACAACAAGTACAAATGTGACTGTCATTGTTCATGTTGGTGTGAATGACCTGAGATATACCTCCCTGGACTACATGAAAAGAGACATGGAAGAGCTCTCCGATCTTGTAGCCCAGGCAGGTATGACCCTAACCCTGAGTAGCATCGTGCCATTGCCCAGAATGATGCCGCAGTACAAGGACAAAATGATTGACTAACAATTGGCTAAGCTTCTGGTGTCATTCTAAGGGGACCCAGTATCTGTCTGCCTGGGACAACATGGTCGACAGACCACGATGCTTTGCCAGAGATGGCCTGCACCTGTCACCCCTGGGATTCCAGATACTGGCTAAGGCTCTTGCCACCCCTATAGTGCCTTTTTTAGGCAAGGTTCAAATGACAAATTCACCACCGTAACAGGAACAGGCAAGCAAAAACTGAGGGTAATGCTAGAAATCTAAATCTCAAAATGCACTCCTTCGAGGCACTCCTTAAAATGGAGAACATTGATGTCTATCCAGAGACTGAGACCTGGTTCAAGGCTCCAGAGAGCACCCCTGCATTACCAGGCTGTAACTCATACCACACTTTCCTGCCACCTAACCTGGACCGGAACAACAAAAGCGGAGGTGTGTCCATATTCATTAAGGATATCCACACCTCCAGGCTAGTTGCACAGCATAATGCATCCAATGTTATCCAAGTGCAGCTAACGCTGGGCAAAACTGCAATCCAAATTGTAGCTTGCTACAGATCCCCCACCATGCCCCAGGATTCCCACTCCTCTTTTCTTGATATACTAGAAAATATTAGGGTTCAACCAAACACCCTAATAATGGGCGATTTCAACTACCCCACCATTAACTGGGAAAACTCATGTACCAACTCATTTGCTCAACACTTCCCGGAATTCATAAATTTCCAAAACCCTGGATCAACTTATCCACACCCCCACCAGGAGCAACAATATCCTAGACTTAGTCATTACCAACATGAGTAACCGGTGTTCCACACCTGAAGTCAACTCCTCGTTAGTCAGATCCGACCATAAGCTAATCACCCTAGATATCCACATCCTGACCCCACCCTCCATTAAGGAAACCATGGTAAAATATTTCTCCAAAGCCAACGCCATGCTTCTTAAGACATAAGTGGCAAACTTCATGACACCCATGCAGATGGACAATACAGTTACAACTGCTGAATCCTACACAAATGCACTCTATAAGCACTTATACGAGTGCATGGATCGTGCTATCCCAAACAGAACCAAGGTGCTGTCCTCCAAAAAAAGGAAGCTAATCTGGTGGTCCCCTGCCATAAACAAACTCTGCAGCAGAAGGAAGAAACTGTTGCAAAAAGGGAGTAAAATCCCTTGAGTGGAGGAGCTCCCTGGTCAGCCTCAGTAAGAAGCTGAGATCCCTTATAAGATCCTCCAAAGCTATCTACGAAAACAAAATCACCACTGATTCTAGGGACAACCACAAAGCATTATATAGCTATGTCAAGAATCTCAGTGGCAACACCCAGATCTGCTCTGCATTACAGCGCAATGGCACGAAAATTACAGAACCAACTGATATTGCCAACATCCTGGCAGATAGGTTCAGTGCTAACTTTACCCCCCCCCTCTCACCCCCTGTAGGGCCCATATCTATACTGGAAGAATGCAGAGTCCCTGTAATCACAACTACGCAGGTAAAAGCTGCACACTTTAAAGCCAAAAACACAGCATCCATGGGACTGGACAACATTCCAGGCTGCATTTTACATGAACTTCAGAATGAACTGGCCCCCACCTAAGCACCATGTTCAATCATAGCCTCATGTCAAGCTCTGTGCCCACTGAATGGTGCACAGCAACAGTTATCCCACTCCACAAAGGGGGAGCCATCACTGATCCCGGGAACTATCACCCTATTGGCCTGATGAGCCTGGTCTGTAAGGCCATGGAACGTATCATCATGGAACTCATAAACAAAGACATTGGTAACCTCCAAACTCTGGACCCCACCCAGTTTGGGTTTTGAGGCAGTCACCAAAGCTGTAGACCAGGGTAAAGTGGCTCATACAGCCTATCTTGACCTTGCCAAGGCTTTCAACACCATCCCCCATTCTGGAATTGTAGCTAAACTCACTAAACTAGGTATAAATCCCTATGTCACAAGATGGGTTGCCAACTGGCTCACTGACCGAACCCACACTGTAAAGGTTGCAGACTCCAAATTCGACTTCAATCCAGTGACAAGTGGAGTACCACAGGGTTCAGTCCTGGGACCGCTCCTGTTTGGTATCTACTTCTCTGAATTACTGGCTAACACAGAAAGCCTTTGGTTAATGAAGTTTGCAGATGACTGCAAACCAGGAGCCATAATTGAGTCCCCAAATGATATGGACATCCTACTGAAGGGCCTCACTGAGACAGATGCCTGGTGTTAGAGCCATGGCCTCAAGCTCAATGCCAAAAAGTGCATTGCCATCTCATTTGGTAAAAACTCTGTACCCATGAACTACCACATAGGCGTCAGTCTACTTGACGCCAAATGTGTGACAAGAGACCTTGGGACCCAGGTGGACAGTAGTCTCTCGTTTGATAATCACATCGCCACAGTAATCAGGAAATCCTTCTACGTGGCACACCTCATCACAAAAGGGTTCTCATCCAGAAAAAAAGAGGTCATTGTTCCCCTCCACTCGACACTCAATAGACCCAGTATAGAGTACAATGCCCCTTTTGGAATGTACATCACAAGACATCTGCAGCAGCTGGAAAGGCCTCACAAAGAGGATTAATGTCCTGAAACAGATACCCTACACTGACTGTCTCAAAAAACCCCAGCTTTACTCTGTAGCATATCGCCTATTCCGAGGTGAACTCTGCCTAACATATAAAGCTATGTCAAACCCAGAGCTTTTGGACATGCTACACCTAAAGAAATCCCAATCCCTCCAAGCTACACACTCTAGGGACCTAAACCTTGTCACCACAATAAATAGGACATGCTGGGGGGATAGATTCCTGTCCCAGAGACTTCCCATACTCTGGAACAAGCTACCCATCTATGTCAAGCAAAGTTCCTCATTAGCACTCTTCAAGAAGAATCTTAATGAGTGGATGAGAAATAGGAAATACACCCTGGGAATCACTTCTGTGGCTCTGCTTGACAGGGGCACAGGAAAATAATTTTCTTGGGTGGCATAAGCCAGGGAACGTTGTTGGCTAGGCTTACTTAGGCCCTTGGGCCAATAGCCTAGCACCTACCTATGAACATCCACTGCCCTACTTCACCTGGCATAGCCGGCACTACCTCACATCTTTGCAGGTGGTACCTCAGTTTAATGTCTCATCAGAAGGGTGGCATTCTCAGGAGTGTGCAACACCTCCCAATGCTACACAGTAATGTCAGACATCCAATCATCTGAAGTGGGACTGGAACCCAGAGCCTTCTGGTTTTTCAATAACAAAGGAGAGTTTGCTGCCTTTTGAGCTATTGACAGTAATCCATCTTTGGCCTTCTGGACTCCTATATGCCTCATCTCAATTTCTGTTAATAACAACATTTTACAGCCTCTCTGTATGCTATGGCACAGACAAATATGACTTCCTTAGTACAGACTTCTCTACTATGACCTACATGGTTCCTAGATCCCAAATCAGATTTTTTTCTGCAATTCATCTGGCAAGTCTCATCCAAAGTAGTCCCTCAGACTAACCACATGGTGTTTCCATCTCCAGTGACTCTTCCTTATCTTCCAGAATTGTTCATATATTACCAGCTTCTCAAAAGACCTATGTATGGAAAGTTTACAAATTTAAATGGAGAAGGTGATGTCCTTCATGGATGCATCTGCAGTCATAACAACTGGGTTGTCCTGTCGTCAGGCAGCCCTTCGGTCGGCCGGATTCCAAGGTCCGGCTTCGGCTGATGTCGCACTTCACCCGACGTCATCTCTGCTGGTCTTCGGGTATAAAGGCATCAGCCGACGCCATTTTCCCCAGTCTTTCTTGCCGCGTGGCGCCCGAAGCAGAAGCTGTTCGCAAGTGCCGGTCGGTCAGATCCAGAGATTACTACTACCGAATACTACTTCGAAGACTTCTAAAAGCTAAGTACCCCATTGGGGACTCTTTCTTGCCTCAGCCGATGTCAGAAAAAGTCAATAACTGTTTAACTTGTGGGAAACAAATACCTCATAAAGATTTCCACTCTTACTGTTTGCCTTGTTTAGGCCCAGACCACGACGTAGCAGCCTGTTCGGCCTGTGCTTCATTCAACCGACGAACGCTTAGGCCAGGGTCGGAGTTTGCTGAACAGTTTTTCGCTCAGATTTTGCGTACATTATGCCGCCGGATCCTCCGACTACCCAAATTGTTAAAAACGCAAAGAAAAGACCGACACTCATGTCCGCGGTTTCGCCGAAACCATGGTTAAGCAAATCGAGTGTCTCGGTTTCGGCCGAAACCGAGAAAACTTATCAAAGTACAGCTGAATCAATGACTACTACTGAGGTTCCTGCTACCTTACTTGAATCAGCCTCAGAAATTTTACCTACAACAGTGGTTACTAGTGACTTATCAGACACCATCCCTTTGGATGTCTCTACCCCAGCACGTGGTACTGCTAGGCCTCCTGCAGCCATGTCTATTAAGGCCTTTGCCAGGGCTAAAGCAGCCAAATCTTCTAAATCAGTGCCTGTTAAACCCCCCTCAACCAGGCCCACTTCTAGTTCACAAATGCTTACTCTGGCAGAAGATTTAATATCCTTAATTAGGGGATCTCAATCTCACCCAGACAGGGCCTCTCAGCCCCCAGAAAAGAGACCTAGAGCAGAGCCCCCCGAGCCTGTGTCCTCTGATGATTCTGCGGATGACTCAGATATTACAGACCAGCCAGAGGCTCCTTTCTCCAATTATGAAGACTCAGATGCTGAAGAATCCATTCCAGCTGCTTCTCCACCAGAAGAATTCTCCTTTGGGGAAACCTTACATGCCATGCGAGAACAATTCCAATGGCAGGAACAGGATTTCTCAGATTCCACAAAAAGACTTAGGACTTTTCTGCACCTTCCACAACACAGGCCCTTAGCTATACCTCCTGTCCTCTCTGTTGTGGACGATGCATTTAATGATGTCTGCACTGCACCAGATTACCTCCAGCCCCTGCCAAACCAGATAGATTTTACAGGGTACCAGACACTCATCATCACCTATACAAGGCCCCACTTGCAGACCCCGAAACTATATCCCAGGGGCCTAAGGCAGTAGCCTCGACCACAGCAAAAAACCCTATTCCTTCTGAAAGGGAAGCCAGGTCTTTAGACAGATGGGGCAAAAAAGTTTACACCTCAGCTACTCTCTCAGCTAGAGCTTTAAACTGTCAGTTTCATATGATACAATACCAAGAGTTTATGCTTGATCAGTTAACTAAAAAGCTATCCTCTGATGACTCTATAGATAAGAAATATGTATTAGAAATGGTAAATAACATACAACAGGCTAGTAACCATTCCTTAAAATGTGGCTATGATGCACTGGAGGCTTCATTTAGATCAGCCATGACTGGCACAGTCATAAGAAGACATGCATGGCTGAAGGAACAGGTCTTACCGGATCATGTTAAAGCTAAGTTATTAGATGCTCCTATGGATAAGGCCAGTTTGTTTGGTACACCTGCCCAGCAGGTAATGGAGAAAATGGAAGAAAAGGCAAAATCTGTACAAACGGTTAAAGATTTCTTGCAGGTTCAGCCCCCAAGGTTTAGCAGGAACTGGCCTGCCAAAAATTGGTCCTTTCCTGACTCCACAAGATCCCAAAGGGGCAGGAACAGACGTTCCAGAGGCAGAAATCAATCCAGAGGAGGTGCCTACAGAGGACGACAGTGGCAAGGTAATAACAGAGGCACAGGCACAGACACAGCCACTACCACTACAACAGCACAATCACAGTGACTTGATTCTAACTCCGCCTACCAGGGAACAAATAGCAGCACCATTAGGCGGAAAATTAACCTTATTTTCGAAGAACTGGCACTATATCACAAAAGACAAGTGGATTTTGCAAACCATAGACCAAGGTTACCGGTTCCACTTCCACACTTTACCAGTCAAAAGAGGAATGCCAAACCTGCCTCCCAATCAAAAAACAGAAGCTCTACAGCAGATAATGCAATTAACAAAGATGAGACCTGTGGAAAGAGTACCAATAACAGAACAAGGCAAAGGATTCTACTCCAGACTATTCCTAGTTCCAAGAAAGGAAAAAAGTTGGAGACCTATTCTCGACCTGTCCACCTTAAATACATACATCATTGTCCCAAAATTCAAAATGCTGACCCTACAGCAACTTCTTCCCATGCTGGGCAAGGAGTGTTGGCTGGTAACTCTAGATCTCAAGGAGGCATACCTGCACGTCCCCATTCGACCAATTTGCAGAAGATACCTCAGATTTCTTGCAGGATCAGAGCACTATCAATTCTCAGCATTGCCCTTTGGCTTATCTACTGCGCCCAGAGTATTCACAAAATGCCTGGCATCAGTAATCGCCCACTGCAGACTACAGGGAATCCAAATTTATCCATACCTGGACGACTGCCTGCTACAAGGGGACAACAAAAGCAAGCTGACAACAGATTTACAAAGGGTCATTTACTTGCTACAAGCACTGGGATACACAGTCAATTTACAAAAGTCAAGGCTGATACCATCCCAAACAAGGACATTCTTGGGCCTGAATTGGACACAGTAAAACAAATGGCTTTCCTAACTGCAGAAAAACAAAAAGAACTCCCTCTTTACTTCTTGGCACTAACAAGGCAGAACAAGCTAACAGCAAGAAAAGTTCTGCAGGCCTTGGGCTTCATGGCATCATGCATAATCTTGGTTCCACATGCCAGACTACATATGAGAAAACTACAGTGGTACCTAAAGAATTTATGGTCCCAACACAGGCACAGCCTAGAAGCAGAAATTCCACTAATCCCATGCCTAAAACAGGAGTTCCTATGGTGGGCTCAAGCATGCCAGTCAAACCCAGGCCTACCCTTTCACAACTATCAAGCAAGCCAAACCATCACAACAGACGCCTCAGACCTAGGATGGGGGGCTCACATGCTGGACAAATGCATACAAGGATTGTGGACGCAGGACCAGCTTCACCTGCACATCAACCTAAAAGAAATGCTGGCAGTAAAATTGGCAATCCAAAAATTCAGACCATTTCTCAAAGATGGCCATTTGATGATAAGGACAGACAACACCACAGTCATGTGGTACATCAACAAACAGGGAGGCACTCATTCTTACCCCCTATGCAGAATGACTTTGGACCTTTGGAACCTGGCACTCAGCTACAACATCCAGTTTCAGGCAATATTTGTATCGGGAAAGGAGAATACTCTAGCAGACATGTTAAGCAGAACCACCTCGGATGCTCACGAATGGATGCTACACCCGGACATCTTCAAGACCATCTCAAAGAAATGGGGAATGCCACAGATAGATCTATTCGCTTCCCCTCTCAATCATCAGCTCAAAAAATTCTGCACAAGGACATTCCACCCACTTGCATGGAAAGTGGATTCGCTCTCCTTCAGCTGGAAAGGTCTGACAGCATATGCATTCCCACCTCTTCCCTTGATATACAAGGTATTACTAAAAATCAAGGAGGAACGTCCAAGGATAACCCTGATAGCTCCAAACTGGCCAAGACAACACTGGTACCCATTACTGAGGAGCATGTCTCGGGAAAAATGTGGTCAATACCCCTGATGCCTTTGATGTTAACTCAGAACAACTACAGCATCATGCATCCAAACCTAAAAACGTTGCAACTGACTGCATGGAACATCACATAGCAGCAACTAATCCAGAACTTTCCCAAAGGGTTAAAGACATTATCCTTGAAGCCCGCAGACCTTCAACAAGAAGGAACTATGCAGGAAAATGGAAAAGGTTTGTCATTTGGAGTGCTGAAAGAGGAAAAGATGTGTCGAATATAGATATTGCTAACATTCTGGAGTATTTGGCAGAGCTTCTACATACAGGTCTGTCCTATTCCTCCATCAAGATACATGCATCAGCTATTTCAGCAGAATACAGCTTTGATCCACCTGTCTTTTCACATCCTTTACTCAGGCAGTTCCTCAGAGGGATCAAGAATGTAAAACCTCCTAGGAAACCACCATTGCCAGCTTGGGATTTGAACTTTGTGCTAGAAAAGTTGACACTTTCGCACCTTTTGAACCAGCAGCAACAGCAGACCTACAGCATCTATCGTGGAAAACTGCTTTCCTACTGGCAATAACCTCAGCAAGGAGGGTTTCTGAACTTCAGGCCCTAATGGCAGTACAACCCTTCCTAATCTTCCACCAAGACAGAGTGTCCATGAGGACTAATCCTACATTTATGCCTAAGGTGGTATCCAGAGTGTCTTTAAACCAGGCAATCCACCTACCTACCTTCTTCCCCAACCCACAAAACAGAGGGGAAAGAATGCTGCATACCTTGGATGTACATAGACAGCTACGCTACTACCTGGACAGAACAAAGAGTAACAGAAAAACTGACCAGCTTTTTGTAGCCTATGCAACAGGAAGGGAAGGAAAAGCTATTTCCAAACAGACAATCTCCAAATGGATAGGAAATTGCATACGATTCTGTTACTCCTTCCATGGAAAACCAATTCCACAGAACATAAGGCCTCATTCTACAAGGGCAACAGCCACTACCACAGCCTTCTTACGAGGAGTGGCAACCAAGGACATTATTGAGGCGGCTACTTGGACCTCCGTGCATACATTTGCCAAGCATTATAATTTACCTCTGTATTCCAGATCCCGAGCAGGGTTTGCCACTGCTGTACTGCAAGGGATCCTAACCACACCATAATCTATTTTTCCTCCTCCCCTAGTTGGCTATGGTATTCTACCCAGTTGTTATGACTGCAGATGCATCCATGAAGGACATAGTACAGTTTTGTACCTACCATAAATGTAGATGTCCGAACTGGATAGCATCTGCAGTCAGGATTACCCTCCCTCCTTCCCCTCTGTGGTACTCCTAGGGTATTTACCCTTCTAATAGCTAGCTGGTGGGGGGGAGTCTCTTATGGTGTATTTGTTTGTATATATGTACATACATGCTTATTTTTTGTATTTGCCTTCTATCTTTTTGGAAACATTGGAATTTACCCAAAATTTAGCCTTCCAAGAGGGCAACTGGCATCTGGGGCAAGAAACACTGAGGAAAATGGCGTCGGCTGATGCCTTTATACCCGAAGACCAGCAGAGATGACGTCGGGTGAAGTGCGACATCAGCCGAAGCCGGACCCGGACTTTGGAATCTGGCCGACCGAAGGGCTGCCTGACGACAGGACAACCCAGTTGTTATGACTGCAGATGCTATCCAGTTCGGACATCTACATTTATGGTAGGTACAAAACTGTACTTTCTCTTTGCACTCTTAATAAGAAACAAGACTCCTTTTCTGCTCTTCTCCCCTCTGCTCTTCAGTTTTTAGCAGACCTTTTTGATTCAGGAGTAAGCTATTCTGTCTTCAAAGTCCAGCTTGCAGCCATTTCAAGTTACTACTCTGCTTCGGATTCTTCTGTAGCATCCCTTAAAATCTGCAACACCTTTCTCAGAGATTTTCTTATTGAGATCTTTGATTATAGTTCCAGTTCTGCTGTGGGACCTCATTTTGGTCCTGCAAGCCCTAATTCAAGTTCCCTTTGAGCTCACTTCTCTGCTTCCTTAAAATTTTTGTCATTGAAAACTCTGTTTTTTGTTATAATAACATTGAGTAGAAGACTGTATGAGCTGCAATCATTGCCCTGTAAGCAGCCTTACCTAAAGAAAGTCTCTCTCTTGGATCATAGTCCTACCTTGTACCAAAAGCAACCTCAGAATCAACCTTGAACCGGTATGAACATTTCCCTGTCTTTTTGTGCCTTTTCAAAACCTAAACAGGGGTCTAATGTATGTAAAGTCGCATTATTCAGGTGGCTGTCAGATTGCATAACCTTTGGCTTTAACCCCACTTTTCCAAACCTCAAGTTAATTCCACTAGATCCATGTTAACCTCTGCTGCCTACTTCAGACATTCCACTTCGGGTGATATCTCTGTTGCAAAAACTTGTACTACTTGTACTACTTCTTTGTCAAGCACTACAGTGTGGATCTGATTTCTAAATGTAGAGCTGCCTGTAGTTCCACTATACTCTAGGGTATCTCGCCATGGTACTACCCAAGTCTTCTAAGTAGCTAGGGAACCTGTCCCAACAAATTAAGATAGATGGTGGGGACAGTATAGAATATGAAAGTTATGTACTTCCATAATGATGAAGCCTTGTTGATCCTCTCTCTCAGTCTCGATCACCCACCCTCCTTCCCTGTTACAGATTGCCACATATTCTTACTGAAGGAACCTAGTAGACCTTTACCTGCCTTACTTTCCATCTACTATGGGAAAACTTGATCTGGTGAGTTTCTGATTTCACAGCATCATAGGAGAGGGGAGAGTTTGAGTACTGAAGATGCTCTGCAAAAGTTGCTGCCATGGATCCAATATAAAGTAGATAACCAAGTGAGGCAGATTGAGGGACAACAAGGATCTGTCATTGTGGTAAGTACATACATTTCATATATAGAAGCAAGAGGTGGGAAATGGGTGAAGAGGAGTAAAAAAAGACAAAGTCAAGAAATGGATAATGATGGAAGTTAAAAAGACATTCGGAAATAGGAGGGCTAAGGAGAGAGTGGCAAAAAGCAGGCAGAAAAGAAAGGAGGTGGTTAACGGCAGGGGGATAATCTGTGTACATGGAAGGGGAGGTGACGATTTGTGGGATATTACAGGGAACAAGCCAGGAGCAGGCAACAGAAGAATAGGAGCTACAAGTAGTGATAGTGGATGAAGCAGATGAAAAAAGCATGGAGAAAAATGGGAAGAATTTGAGAAAGTTTAGCTCATTCACACATGCTAACTGCTGTGCCACTGAGGCTTGGATTACTTTCTTTCTGTCAAGCTAGACAGTGATCTGTATGAAGCATGGCAGTTATGATGGAGAACACGTTACTGTATTAGTAACTTTGAATACATATTTCATAGAATGTTTTTCAGTAGGGTAGTTTGATGGCTACTCGCTGCTACCACAAAATGCTCAGCTTTCTGAAAGTAGCCCAGTGCTCTGCATTGTCACCTCATTTTCTAGCCCCTCCCCTCACACTCACATAAATTATCACCAGTGTCTAAAGACCACATTGAAGAAAGCTTTAAAGGTGAAGTGTAGTAACCCTCCAATGTGTGAAATGAAGGGGGATTAGTACTGCACTTAAGTTTCGCTTTTAAGACATACACCTCAACAAAGGCCCGAAATCAGAGACAATTTTTCAATATTACTCTTTAATTCAGTTAGAAAAGTAATACAGTAACTGATTTTATATCAACATACATTTTGTGGGCAATAAGCTGTATGAAACTGATGCATGACATTATTGACTGACTGTAATCTTGAGTGATTTACCAGAACTTTGTAAAGGACAGGGCAACAATATGAGACAAAATCAGGGCAGTTGAAGTATGCAAACTTTATGGAGATGAGTACTACACTTAGCGTTAGTTGTGTTGAAGTTGCAACCTACTTATGTAAAAAACAATAATGGTGTGGAGGTGATTAAGACTACAAAAGACAAAAATTGTATAAAACAACTCAACTGATGTTCAGAGTGCAACAGATAATTAAAAAAAAAGATGAAAGCAATGGAAACAGCAATGCTTGTTCTGAAAAATTGTGAACCTCCGCAAAACACTATGAAAGCAGACAGATTTTTTTACAACAGTAACATACTCAGAAAACAATTATGTCAAGGAGCTAGACTTGTAATAGAATAGGCAAGTGCCCAAAAGCATGATGGTGGTAATGGATAATACTAGACCTCACAAAACCGTGTCACTCACTAGTCTGAGTTTGCACTTTGTTCTCTATTATCATAGCTAAAAAAGTTATAGTTGTGAAGTAAATGCATTAATTCAAACATGTAAAACCACATTTTGGTGTACTTGTTTGAGGTAATGCATTTGGTTCACATTTGACTTTTTAATTGTGCTAATGAATACCTTGAATGCAATATCATGATTAAGCTAAAAAGTGCTGATCTCTTTCTGTCTTTGAAGTGCTCCATAGAAGAAGCTTTGCACAGTGAAAGCAGTCTACTCACTTAGCATTCACTGTAGCAGTGGAGCAGAACTTGGTCAGCGATGTCATGAAAATGCATCAGCACTGTTAGAACAGTAAGTTTCAAAATGAAGTGTTAAGCAGATGGGGCAAATAGAATCATCCCAATGTGTGATGGGTAGCAAGGACACCTTGCCGGGGGGGTGTCCTAGTGATGAGTGCTTATGTTATGAGAAATAGATAAGATGGATCATCCTTCCTGGAAGTGCTAGTAGTGCCAAAGATCAGCAGATCGGCAGGGCTAGGAAAATTAAGAGTAATACAGTACTTTTTTTTTGCTTAGGGAAATGAGTGTGGGACTTGGGCAGAATGTATGATGGCAAGGACCTGTACACCACAGATGTGCTCCACCTCAGCACTGAGGGATATCAATGTATAAGGAGGGATATGAAAGTTAAAGCAACTGGGTTTGCTTCTGATCTGAGATGGAAGGGGGGTCACGAATGTTGAGGCGAGAGAGGAGCAGAGAAGTATGAAGAAAGCACAGGATAATGTGACAAAAGATCAAGAAAGGGGAACAGTGGATATTGTTGCTAAACAATGCCAGATTCCAAATTCATGGAAGTAATAACAACATGGAAGGTACACAGAACAGTTAAAAAAGACAAAAATGTGGTAGTTACGTGGTACAACAACTTTAGAAAGGATGTGTGGGCAGAGTGAGGAGGGATATTGCATATGTATGAGGGAGGGGATTGATTGTAGTGGTAGAGAACTGACAAACAAGTAGAGTGAAGAGGAAATGTAGAAATGGTTCATGTCAGTCTCAACATTTTAGCAATTGTGGGGGGGAGCTGGTGACACACCATATCTTTCCCTTAAAGGCAACAAGAAATGAGAATGATTTGGTCAGTGAAACCATTAGGAGACATTTCTTTGTTTATTTAAAGTATTTAAATGCCGAATCCTAAGCACTGTACTGGCAGTAAATAGTAAAATAATAATGCATGTTAAAACTAACACTATAAAATCATAAATTAGCATAGCAAATTAGAATCCCAAACTTTTAATGGGGTTATTAAGTTACTGTAAATGCCCCTGCTGGGCTCATCGTAGATAGTGGCATGAAGAGGGTAGTAGTAATTGGGAGACCTTTAACTTTTGTGAAACAAACTGAACCATCCTAGCTTCAGGGTGAACAAGGAGACCAGATAAACAAGGGTAATAAAGAGACCGTAAGAACTGTTCTCAAATGGAGGAGGAAGCTAGGAAGGATAACTTTGGATATTGGATTAAGCAGTTAAAAAGAGGTGCACCCCTTACAATTCTCCATTCCCCTCATCTTCTGTTTGAAGAGAGGAACTTCACTGGTGGATACATCGTGTCACTCAACCCAGGACTACCCGTAAACCTGCACCTCATCAAGAGATCTGCACAAACGCCTCAGATGTAGGTTGGAGAACAACCTTCGGCCACCTGGAACTACAAGGGATCTGGTCTCCCTCGCAATTGAAGGAACACATCAGTGTAATGGAGATGAGAGCAGAACCTAAAAATGAAAGTGAATGGATTCTTCATACTCTGGATATCAGTAGACAACTCAGATACTAATTTGACAGAACTAAAATCCACAGAAATTCTGATCGGTTATTCATTTCTAATGAAGTTAAGAAAAAAGGACAATCAGAGTCGAAGCTTTCAGTTTCAAAATGGTTGTCCCAGTATATTTACTTTTTTGACTCTCAGCATAATAAATCAACTCCAGGCAGGGTCAAGGTACATTCTTCTAGGGCCTTGGCTTCTTCACTGGTTTTCTGCGAAGGATGGACTTTAGAAGCACTCAAAGGCAACATCTTTGTCGTCTGTACATGCGTGCACAAATGATTACAAACTAGACTTCTTTTCCAAGTTTAGAGCAACCGTTGCTAGGACCATTTTCCAGGGGCTTCTGGATCCTCATCCTGTATGCCCACCCCCCAAAAAAAACTTCTACGTTTTGTGTTGTTATACCCATGTAGTTTAGGGTACTGAAACACTGATCTAATGATAAACATAGTACAGTTGTCGAAGGAAACATACCATAAAAGTAGATGTTCACATGGATCACTGCTCCTTCCCTCTATCCACTTTATTTTTGTACGATTTTCTTTTCAAGGGTGAGGACAGTGAGTTATATGCCTAGTACTGACTTATTGCAGGGCTGTAGCCTTCCATCTTCATTTGGCATGAAAAGCACTGAAGGGCTTGGTCCCCTTAAGCTTTGGAAGCTGTCCAGCTGTTACATCCTAGGCGGGATGTAACCCATATAGCTTAGGCTACTGCAGCAGTGATATTTTTGACCATCTGTTGTGGTAAGTGTGATTATGCACTTGTACTTTACTTGCCGGAAGAAGTGGGGGCGCCATGGTGCGTTTTGGCCTTATTGTGAACAGGCCTTTAGTTACTGCCACATGTAGTGTTCAGGCATGGGGCCTACATTCCTTGCACACCAAGTAGATTTAGATACTGCTAAGAAAAACAAGCCACCAGTCATGAAGAAAGTAAAGAATTTATAATTTTTTTATACTCCAGCAAAAATTTCTTCACAGAGGACGATTGCTGATGTGAGTACATTTAAGTAAGTGTATATCCTAGTACACATGTTGCTGCTCATTCTACATTCTTGGAAGCTGTTAGCAAATATTTGTATTTGACAGACATTGAGGTCAAGCTACAGGAGTGATAGAGTACAAACTGCTTAACAGTCTATGTAGCAGAAAGCTTAACCATTTGTGAAAATAGTTCGTACCTTGTAACTTTTTTAGATAAGATCTTGGGTGTAGGATATTATTTATTTTATAACATGAATGTAATGGTTGCCTTTGACCGTACTGAGTGGCTGACTAATTGTATTGCCTTTTTTTTTTTATATACAACAGAACAACACATTTGACAGTTACTGTCAGAGCTCATTTCAGAAATGGACAGCTCCATATGCAAGTGAGACTGCAACTCAGACAAATGTGCAGAAATTTAGCAAACGCTAAAATCTAGATTGCCAATCAAGATAGACTTTGGCATGTTACAGTGGTATAGCTATGTGCAGTTTTACAGTAATAAATTATCAACATTACACTATAAACAGACAACCTGGAGGAAGAAATTATGGAGCTGGTGAGGGGTTTAAAAATACTAATAGGAATTTGCCAAAATAAAACAACAAAATGGATGAAAATGCAGTAGTCTGTGTGTGCACATTTCAAAGGTAAAAAGAAAATATCAGACGAGCCTACTGAACAATCTTGATTCCAAGAACAATATCTTTTCCACTTTTCAGCATAGGATTTCCTAGTACTAGGCCTTTTGGCTTATCCCTCGAATACCCCAACAGCAACCCTCAGCAAGCAGGTGCTGGACATTCTTGAAGCCAAAAGGCCTAGTACTAGGAAATCCTATGCTGAAAAGTGGAAAAGATATTGTTCTTGGAATCAGTCTCAAGGGAAGGACACAGCAGTGCCCTCCTTACCTCTAATCCTGGATTACCTAGCAGAGCTACTCCACAGAGGTCTATCCTTCTCCTCCATTAAGATTCATGCCTCTGCCATCTCATCTCATTATAGTACTGAGCCACCTCTTTTTTTCTCACCATCTCATCAAACAGTTCCTGAGAGGGGCTAACAGCTTAAGGCCCCCTAGGAGAGCACCCACCCCTGCCTGGGACCTTAATTTTGTACTGGAAAAGCTCACGTTTCCCCCTTTTGAACCTGCTGTCCCAGCAGAGTTAAAATTCCTCTCTTGGACAACAGCCTTGCTTTTAGCCATAACTTCAGCAAGAAGAGTGTCTGAGTTACAGGCACTGATTGCTGTGGAATTCTTCATTATTTTCCATGCTGACAGGGTTTCCCTCAGGACTGACCTGTTCTTTATGCCTAAGGTGGTGTCCAGTGTGGCTCTAAACCAATCCATCCATTTGCCAACCTTCTTCCCTAGTCCTCAGAATAAAGGGGAAATGATCCTGCACTCCTTGGACGTGCACAGACAGCTCAGGTTCTACCTGGACAGGACTAAGCCTTTCAGAAAGTCTGACCAGCTGCTAGTCAGCTTTGCGTCAGGGGCAGAGGGTAAGGCCATTTCAAAACAAACCATTTCCAAATGGATAGCACACTGCATCCATTTCTGCTACAAGCACCATGGAAAACATACCCCACAGGGCATCAGACCACATTCCACTAGGGCTACTTCCATCTCTACAGCATTTCTCAGGGACATTCTGGAAGTTGCAACCTGGAGTTCTGTACACACCTTCACCAGGCATTACCACTTGCCTATCTTTTCTAAATCCAGGGCTGGATTTGCTACAGCAGTCTTGCAAGGCCTACTAGCCAGCCCTAACACTTCTTAACTGCCTCCACCCTTCCTCAGCTTTTGGAATCAACACAAGTGTGATGACTGCAACAGTGAAACACGAAGAACATAGTACAGTTGTGTACACTTAACCATAAATGTAGCTGTCTGAGTGTATTCACTGTTGCAGTCTTGGTTTCCCTCCCTCCAGCTCCCTGGCTTTCTCTGTCTTTCTTCCTCTCCTCTCTATGGCCATTCCTAATGGCATTGGTCTTTACTTTTTACTGGTGGTGTTCCCCACCATATAGCAGCTCCCTATTTGGGGGCTCTTGATATTTGGGGCAAAACTGATGTAATGGCATTGGCTGCCTGTTTTATACCCCTGACGTCATGGAAGAAGTGACAGCATCTGACGCAGAAATACTAAGACTCTGGTATTTGGGCCGACTGAGGGCTACCTGCAGGCAGATAACCCAAGTGTTATGACTGCAACAGTGAATACACTCGAACATCTACATTTATGGTAAGTGTACACAACTGTACTTTTTGCCTCCACTGCTTTTCCCCACAGTGCTTTTTTTCCTGTTTCACCTAGCTAGTGTTCCTCTGATTACTCAGTGTCTCTGCTTTGTGTATCATATTCCCATTGTTTCTTCCTCTTGTTCATAAGTCTATGTGTAAAGAAGTACTTCCTTCAAATTAAAATTTAAAATGCTGACTTCTAGTTTTAAATTATGTCTTCTTCATTCTTGGCTGTTTTTTTTCTCATCTTGATTCTGTCTCAATTCCCAGTTTTAGCCTTATGTCACACTCCCATTACTTTTGTTATTTTTAGGGAATGTAGCCACCCATGTTGTTGCTCTTCTTATGTGCATTAAGAAGACGTAGAGGCTTGGATGTTTAAGTAGTTTATTGTATACAAACACATCGGGATGGATGGCAGGAAGATTAAACAAACTGACTGACTGACTGACTGACTGACTACATACCTGCATTCTCAGACTCTGGCTGCTCACTCAAAATAGAACTCTTGCTTGCATTTGGTTAGTACTCTTATATGCATGTGCTTAATCACTGTAAAGCTTCTTAAAGGTACATCACACACACTGAGCTACACACGTTTGGCAATCTTGTCCTTATATGTTATTCCAGTCTACTTACCATCCTGGTGATCTATGCTCTGTACCCTGTTAGATTTGTATCCCTCTATATATACAATGTTTGAAATGGAACACAGTACTTATTCCAACTGCCAGTTCACCAAACACTTATATATTTCTTAAATCACCTCCATGTTCTTTGACTCCATCCTTCTTGATAATATTTCATTAGTCTTTTCTTTTCCTGTTTTACTTTTTTGAATTATATTTGTGTTCTACTCATGTAACTTGAACATTTGAAAAATGGTGGCTTCTTAGGTTCCTAGGTATTTTCTGGGCTGTTGATCTGTGATTATCTTAAGAAGCCTAGCCTCATATTCTACCGTGGTTTTTAGCTCTTATATTTTGCATATGAAACACACACCGTAAGATACTTTGCTTTATGCATAGTAGAAGACAGTTCAATAAAAGTGGGATTCTCTGTGATACAAACCTCTCTATTTTGCAAAAGAGATTGAGATTCATTGTGTGGATCTTTAGGATACCATTGGACTTGTGAATGTGTACTAGGGCTGACAAAATAGGATCTGTTGTAGCTCTAGAATCAAGGCAGAGGTTGCCCCTCAGTAGCCTGTATGATACTGAGAAAGGGGGACAAGACTTCCAGATGATCTGAATAGCTTTTATGATTTAGGACCTTGATATTTTTAGTAGTAAAGCATTGTGGTCATTCAAGTTTTGGCAATATCATTCATATACAATATATCAGTAAATCATTTACCTGCAATCATGTAGCACCACTCTTACTGTGATGTAGTAGTTATATCATATGTCCATAATACTTGTAACACCATTCTTATTGGGATAACATACTTCCACAGGTAGTAGTCATACCACACCCTCACAGTACCTGCCTCACCAATATTACTTTGATGTAGTAGCCATATAGTGCATCCGTAGCACCTGTAACACCATGCTTAATGTGAAATAGTATATCATAAGTTCATAGGTAAGTACTAAGCAATCGGTCTGTAGACCATTGTAAGCCTAGTTAATATCCCATATTCCGAAGGTCCTTCCAGTCATAAGAAGAGCAGTGCAAGACAGACAAGAGGAGAATTTGGGCTACCCATCCATTTATCCAGGTTTAGCTTTAAGGTAGAAAGGGTATTATTCTGCCTGAGATATAGTGGAAGTTTGTTCCAGAGGTGAGGGGATGTGGTAATCTGTCATGCCAACACATCGTTTTTATTTTTTGATGAAGGCTTATAGGTTTCATAGGTGTTTACTAGGCTAACAACCACAAGGGCTTTTTTAAGCCTAGCCATGCATCCCAAATCCCTGATGAGTTCTGATACCCTTGGTAAGTGTAAGCATGGGCCTGGGAGATGAACCATTTACAGGTTACCTGTTTGCATCAGAGACATAGGTGCCAAACCAGGGATGAATTTCCGTTTTCCCATCCAGTTGTCAACTTTTGCACTTGAATTGGGTTAGGGAGGAGCTCTGCTTCACATGGATAGGGAGCCTCTTCCATAGACTGGGTGCTCTCTGGGATACATACCTATCTCTCCAGCAGGTCCAATTTATATCACAGGCAAGGTTTAAGTCTTTAGAATGGGTAATTCTGGCACTATTTGTTTTGTGGATATCAATGAAAAACGAATCAACTGTAGAACCTACAGATAAAATCCAATTCCTTGTGTAGTATAAACAAAAATGGTGCAGCTCGAACAGTACAAAAACACGTTTAATGACACAAATCCACAAAGGTGCTTCTACAGGTTTAGCGCTTTCATCTGTTTTATATACAGACTTCCTCAGAACCAAAATATTTCATCACCAGCTTTCATTATAAAGACAATTTGGCGCCAAAATTCAAAAAGATTCCATTGCTGCCTTAAAGAGACATTCATCGATACCTCACTTACATAAACTAATACATAACTTATATATTAACTATTAGTCTTATACATTAGATTTATAAAAACCTATAATACATTAGTTAGGCATTGATTGATCTTATGCTGTATATAATATTTATGTAATAAAGATATTTTGTAATATATTGAATATGTTAAAAATATGTTAAAAATGTTGAAAATTATGTTCTGATCTATACACATATTGACTTACTATGCTCTAAAAAATCCACATTCAATAATACATAAAAACATTTCCTAAAATAATTAATGTTATTATTAACTTGAAGTATATAAATACTACATATATACACTTCTATAATCATCTAGAATGGAATGTCTAGGTGACAAATGATGAAATATATATTATATAATATATATGCACCCAACTGTACTGTATGTTAATACCCCAACTTGATTAATCAAGTATGAGGAAAGGTTTGATACTAATACTTTCATTTATGCCTGGAAGACTGGTTGCATCTGTAAATATCTGCCACTTGCTTTCGATCATGGCTAAATATACTTTCCAATTACCCCCACAAACACTGCTTTCAACATGTTCTAAAATAGTGAATTTAAAATAATGTTGGTTCCCTTTGCTGATAATATGCTTGGACAAGGCATTCTTTGTATCTTTAATCTGAATTTTGTAATAATGTTCATGTATTCTTTTTTTAAAATTCCGCTCAGTCTTACCTATGTAAAATGCTGGGCATTCGACACATTTAGCAAGGTATACCACTTGTCAAGTATTTCAATTCCCTGCCTTACTTTTTATATATTATATATATATATATATATATATATATATATATATATAATGTCTCAGGTCATTTACTCCCGCGTGGACTATGACTGAGTCATATTGGTAATTGTGGCCCAAAGACCCGAATGCATGCGTAATGTGGTGGCTCCTAGCCCCTGATAAGCAGCTGATCTTAACTTTCTCTTTACTCAGCCTGGTGAGAGCGACATCAGTGTGTCTCACGATGGAGTCTCCAATGACTAGAATGTTGGATTGTGTGTTGACTTGCCTTATGGGCTTAGAGGTAGAGGCTCAATGAGATGTAGCTCTTGTGTGTTGATGTGAGTGTTGTTTTAAAAGTGTTTGTTTGGGACTGCTGAGGGTATTTCTTATGCGTACTTTGTCTAGGAGGTCTTTGTGGTTTAAGAAGGTTATATGTAAGTGCTTCGGTATAAGTGGGTCTATTTGTCTGCTTTGAATTGTGCATGATGGGTGAAGCATGTGTACTACTGACAACCTTATTGACATTAGGAATATTTTTATGTGAGAGCTTTGCCGCCAGTGACATTGTATAAATACATCTCTCACATACCATATCAGTTTCTTTGAGAATTAACTGGTTGTTAGTAAACATGAGGCAATTTCTGCATTGCATCAGGATGCCCATATCCACCAAGCCAGTAATGGAGACAGTAGGAAAGTTCATATCTATGGCAACACATCCTTTTTTATTGATTAGACTGTTGGAGTGAGAGTGTCAGTCACTGATCTGGTTTGCAACTATGTGGACAGTGCTTGTCACTGCCAACTAGTTGTCATGTGTATAACTAGATATTGGAGAAATTTCAATTGTGCTTTTACAGGAAAAAAATGTCACTCAAAGTGTCTGAGTCTGTACAGAGCACTGCCAAACACTTGAGGGGAAACAAATACGTAGACCCTGAAAATTTAAAGATGAAGTATTTAGGTAGATATTCTGAACTTGGAAACAAATTAAGCAGTACTTACTGAAAACAAATAATTAGCTTGTCAAGAATGATGAAAAGAGGGGAGTCACATGAATGGCCACTGCCTGGCTACTACTAATGCTGGTCTCAACACAGCTTCACTCTGTTGGGATACAATACTCCTTTGCTTCTTCTCTCACCAGAAGCAAAATGTTAGCATCAATCCCAAGAAGAGAAACAGGCCACAGCCTGTTTGGTGATCCACAGTCTTGTTCCAGATGTTGCAAGGGTCTGTAGGCTTGTAGCCTTTTTCTGGTAGATGATTCAAATAGTAACCAGACCAATCGGGTACATTAAGCACAGACACTCACTCTCCAACCAAAAACAGTCAGGAATCAATACACTCTGCTCCTACTCTCATCAGGATCACAGTATAAGCACATATTCCAAGCTGTCACCTATAAAACAGTTATTAGGCTTTCTGGTGATTAGCAGTCTCCAGGAAATAATGTCACTGTACTCCTTCTGTCACCAGGAGAAAACAGAAGCACTAATCCCAAGAGGACTACTGAGAGGCAGAATGTGGGCTCTCCAATAGCTGGTGGTCTTGCAGTAGATGCTTAAAGGTAAGGTGAAAAAAAGGTTTATCCTAAACAATGCAGTGTGCACTAAGCAGTTAGATATGAAAGTGGGTAACTTAAGTTTTAGCTGTACCAAAAGTTATGTTTTAGTGGAGAGCCGCTATTTTTAAAAGAGCAAGATAGGTTGAAAGGGGGTGGGCACTTCTGTATTCTGGTACAATGGAATACAGTAGGATGACCAATAAATTTAAATAGTTGAAGGGGAGTGATTTTCACAAAATGTTAATTTTGTGCTTACTCACACCAGCCAGGTGAGGGAATGAGACGTGGTCAAATTAACATAAGGGGCAGGCAACTAGAAAGACAGTGGTATTTAAGAACACAACAGTAACACAGTGGGAGGGTGAGAAAAAAAATCTGCCTGACTCACAAGAGGCAGAGCTGTGGTCTCTTTTGAAGTTTTAATATGCAGTTAAAACCCGACTACAAATAAAACACAGTGTAAAGAAAACAAATCACAGTATACAGAATAGAAAAATGCAGTAAAATAATACAAAATACAAGAAATAAAAAGCAAACTAACATTTCCCTCCAGCAAGCTATGGCAGAGTCTGGGTGAGCCTTTTCAGTAAGGAGTAGTACTCACAGAATGACCTGTAGCTACAGTGCTCTTACATTACAACATTGATCTATGCACCACACTATATTGACCAATTTTACAAAGGGACATTCATAGTTATTGGCGTTTAATTGCAACGGTGATGCATTACATCAGCTCTATGTACAGGGCAGGACTTAGGCGAAATGGCACCCTAGGCACTGCCTACTGTTTCACCCTCTCCAACACACACACACACACACACACACATATCCTCCAATGCTCCCATGTTTCCCTCCATCTTGGGCTCCCCATACCATGCACATTACTTTTTTAATTCCTTTTCTCACATTTTTGTCTTACTGTTCAGCTTTTTCCAGAAGCCACAACTTTGTGTTGTTTTTCTTTATATACAATCTTTTCACCCAGTGATGGCTTGAACAGAAGTTATGATTAAGGAAAGAAATTCATTGATATTGTTCAGCTTTAGTTTTTCTTACATCCTTTAAATACACCTTTCCTGACCAAGACAGCACAGTAATAACCAGTTAGGGAAAAAAAATCAGTTAAGCCAGAGCCCCCAGAAGCCATTGGATTATAGATGCTCTGAAACACAACCTTTTAATTCAGTGGTGGTGGCCTAAACAAAAATCATCATAGGTAGGAAAACAATTTGTCTTATTTTTTTTTTCTTTCAAGGAACACATAAGTTGTGCCCAAGGCTTAATGTTCAAAGTTGACAAAATAGTAGCTTGCAATAAACTAACAAGGCAATTGTGAGCATACACAGATCCTATCTGGGAATGCCCCCCCCCCAAAAAAAAAAAAAAAAAAAGAAACACTCACTGCCTATGCATCCCTCTGGTGTTAAAATGGAATGAAAGCAGATGTTCAAGTTGCCACAGTCACGTATTTCAAGTGACTAGTAACATACATATAACTAGCATGCCTCATCACTCCTCAGCCACTTGTATATACTGTACGCCTGATAAGTGATTGTGAGGAAAGTGAAAAAAATAATTACAGTAATGTATTCTACTTTATTGCTCCTAGGCAATACACTGCCCCTACATAAGCTATGGTAACCTTCTTTGTACACCTCTGAGGTCTGTGAGAATAGTAAAATAAACAATGACCACATTGTCCCCAGCCCAAACGCAAGCTATAATGACCTTGCACACATGTAAGGATTGTCTGTGATGAAAATAAAGAAGTAATAACCACATAATCCCTAACGCCCCCCCCCCCCCCATAGCCTACAGCAACTTTCTGTACACACATATTTCAGCACTGCTGGTTTTAGAATGGGTGCAATTTAGAGCAGAGGCCATTATAAACTTTATCCTAACAGGGTCATATCACAGCCATGTTCAGGTTAAAGAATATAATCAGAAAATGAATACATTTTTTCTGCTCATTTTTCCCAACCAACAATAGCGTTTTTGGTGTCCCCATACAGCCAAAACGATTAGGGAGCCTCCCTGTATCCATTTATAAAGTCTGGGAAGTGGGGACACCAGACTCTTAGAAGATCTAAGTGTCTGAAGGTTGTATATTCTATTTAATGCCTTACCTTTGTAGTGTAATTACTTGTTAGCTGCGTGTTTTTACTGATAAGAAAAAGAATGTATGTGTCCTGGCATTAGTGGGTGTGTGCACAGAAAAAATCAGTGATATTTACGCACACACACACACACACACACACACACACACACACACACACACACACGCCATAGCATTACTAGTTTTGGACTTATTTCAACAAACAGCAGTACAATATGAAACACTGGTATTACCACACCAGATCAGTGACTGTTGTGTAGCAGTCATCAAACAGCAGCAGGGATAATTCACTTTTATTTACGTTATTGAGGAATATTGCATACCTGTCATTCCCCTGATTTCAGAGACTCTCCCTGGTTTTGCCCCATAATTTTGCTCTATTCTTCGTAAAAAGTTTGATTTGCTGGTAAATCATTCAGAATTAAAGTTAATAAATCTAGTCAGAGTTTTAAACCTCTTCTTGTCCAAAAAATGCATTGATACAAAATGTGTTATTCTAATATATTTTAAGTGAATTTGAGTAATATTTAAAACATATTCCAGATTTTGAGCTTTTATTATGATACAGTTGGCATTGCTCAGAATTCTTTAGCAAAGAAGTTAGTTGAATGTTATGATGTCCTTCAAGAATGCAACTGCAGTCCTAACATATGGGTTGTCCTGCCTCAGGCAGCCCTCGGTCGGCCGGATTCCAAAGTCTGGGTCCGGCGTCGGCTGATGTCGCCTCCTCCCCGACGTCAGAGCGGCTGGGGTACAAAAGCATCAGCCAACGCCATCTTCCTCAGTCCTTCTTGCCGCGCGGTGCCCGAAGCAGAAGCAGTTCGCAAGTGCCAGTCGGTCAGCTCCTGTGTTTTACGTATCCGAAGTCATCAAAAAGCTAAGTACCCCGTTGGGGAACCTTTTCTTGCCTCAGCCGATGTCAGAAAAAACTGAAAAAGTTAATAATTGTTTGTCTTGGGGTAAACAAATACCTCATAAGGACTTCCATTCTTACTGCCTCCCCTGCCTTGGCCCAGACCACGACGTCTCGGCCTGTGCTGCCTGTGCTTGCTTCAATAAGCGCACACTCAGGCGCTGGGCAGAGTTTGCTGAAGACTTTTTTGGCGATAACTACTCTTATACCATGCCGTCGGAACAACCGACACCACATATTTCCAAAAAACGAAAGACCGGGACCGACATTCTCGGCCTGCGACTTCCACCGACACCACACCAAAAACTGCCGCGAGTGCATCGGTCTCTTCTGAGGCGGTTGTTCCACCGCTCCGGACCGACGACACCGCTTTACCGATCACTCCGGCCCTGGAGCCTGCGCCGGTGCCGGTTGTTGATTCCTTCAGAAACTGAAGCCCAAGATTTGCCTGAGACCATACCGGTGGACAAGGTTACTCCAACACGTGAGGCAGCTAGGCCCCCTATGTCTATGTCTATCAAGGCCTACACACGTGCTAAGGCTTCCAGCCAGGCTAAGTCTCACCCTCCTAAAGCTTTGCCTCAGCCCACTACTGATAAACAAATCATGACTTTAGCTGCAGATCTAATTTCCTTAATCAGAGGCTCGCAGGCCCATCCTGACAGAGGTTCTCAGCCACCTTCTGACAAAAGACCCAGGGTTGAGCATACAGACACCCTTTCTTCAGATGAAGCCTCTGGTGACTCTCATCACTCAGATACCCCGGAAGAGTCCTTCCAGGCCTACGAGGATTCTGATGTGGAGGAATCTATTCCTTCTGCCTCTCCTCCTGAGGATATTTCTTTTGGGGAAATTCTCCACTCCATGAGGGAGCATTTTCAGTGGCAAGGCCAGGAATTCTCCGACTCCAGGAAATGGCTTCGTACCTTCCTTAAGCTTCCCCAACACAGGCCTTTAGCTATCCCTCCAGTGTTAGATGTACTGGATGATGTGTACTCAGATTCGAGTGCTTCTCCTGATTCTCTCCCCCCTGCTCTGTCAAGCCGGACAGATACTACAGGGTTCCTGAAACTCACAAACATTTCTTTAAGGCCCATTCTGTTGATCTAGAAACAATTTCCCAGGGGCCCAAAGGGGTGGCCACATCCACGGCCAAAAATCCTTTGCCCTCAGACAGGGAAGCTAGGTCCCTGGAGAGGTGAGGCAAAAAAGTTTATACCTCAACCACACTTGCCATGAGGGCCCTTAATTGCCTTTTTCATATGTTTCAGTATCAGGATTTCTTGATGGAGGATTTGCAGAAAAAGTTAGCCTCTCCTGAGCCTTTAGATAGAAAGGCCTTGCAGGATTTGGTCCATAATACACAGCAGGTTAGCAATCATTTTCTTCAGTGTGGTTATGATGCATTGGAAGCTTCATGTAGGGCAGCTATGACAGGGGCCGTCATACGTAGACATGCATGGTTGAAAGATGCACCTCTGGAAAAACACAAGCTATTTGGTGCTAATGCTCAGGATGTGTTGAAATCAATTGAGGAAAAGGCTAAATCAGTGCAAACAGTCAAGGATTTCCTCCAGGTTCAGCCACCAAGGTTCAGCAGGAATTGGCCTTCTAAGAATTGGTCCTTTCCGGACACTGACAAGTTTCAAAGGGGAAAAAACAGGTGTGCCCGAGGAAGAGGGCAATACAGAGGCTCCTACAGGGGACGCCAATGGCAACCGACTAATCAGAGAGGTGGCGCAGGGACTTCCCCTGCTCCACAGGGACAATCACAATGACTTGACTTTCACACCACTGACCAAGGCTCAAAGAGAAGCACCTTTAGGCGGAAAATTATCCTTATTTTCAAAAAATTGGCACACTTTAACAAAGGACAAATGGATTCTGGACATAATAGACCAAGGCTACAGGTTCCACTTCCATACTTTACCAACAAGACAAGGCATGCCCAACCTTCCACAAAATCAAAGGGCAGAGGCATTGGTACAAGTTTCAAAACTGATAAAAATCAAAGCAATAGAAAAGGTACCTCCTCAGGAACAAGGCCAGGGATTTTACTCAAGACTAATCCTTGTTCCAAGGAAAGAAAAACAATGGAGACCTATACTGGACTTGTCCGCTCTAAGCACTTTTCTCATTGTACCAAAATTCAAAATGCTGACGCTCCAGCAACTCCTTCCCATGCTGGGCAAGGGGTCTTGGCTGGTTACTCTGGACCTCAAGGAGGCATACCTGCATGTCCCAATCAGACACAGTTGCAGAAGATACCTCAGATTTCTTGCAGGGTCAGAGCATTATCAATTCTCAGCATTGCCTTTTGGCTTATCTACTGCGCCCAGAGTATTCACGAAATGCCTGGCATCAGCAATTGCACACTGCAGACTCCAGGGGATACAAATATACCCTTACCTGGACGACTGCCTTATACAAGCGGACAGCAAGCAAGCCTTGACAAAAAACTTGAATTATGTCATTCACTTACTACAGGCTTTGGGATACACAGTCAACTTACAAAAATCAAGACTACTGCCATCCCAGCAAATAATTTTTCAAGGAGCCAAACTAGACACAGATTCACAAATGGCTTACCTCACAGAAGAGAAGCAAGAACAATTACCACATTATTTCAAAAGTCTAGCAAAGCTCACCCAGATGACTGCAAGGAAAATCCTGCAGGCCCTGGGTTTCATGGCATCTTGCATTCTACTGGTTCCACTGGCAAGACTACACATGAGAAAATTACAATGGTACCTAAAAAGTTTATGGTCTCAACACAGCCACAACTTGGAAGCAATTATTCCACTCATCCCATGTCTACAAAGGGAATTTCTGTGGTGGACACAAGCAAGCCAGTTAAACAAAGGTATGCCTTTCAAAAAACCTCAAACAAGCCAAACCATTACAACAGACGCCTCAGACCATGGATGGGGGCGCACATGGAGGGCAGATGCATTCAAGGAAAATGGACTCCCCAGGAAGTGCATCTTCACATCAATCAAAAAGAGATGTTAGCAGTAATTCATGCTATCGAGGCCTTCGGAAAATATCTTCAACAAGGTCATCTGCTAATAAAGACAGAAAACACCACTGTTATGTGGTACATAAACAAACAGGGAGGTACTCATTCTTACCCCCTTTGCAGACTAACAATGACTCTTTGGGAAAAATCCCTGAAACTGAACATACAGCTGCAATCCCAGTTTGTTCCGGGCAGGGACAATGTTCTGGCGGACAGTCTAAGCAGAAACATCCTGGACCCACACGAATGGATGTTGCATCCAGACATTTTTGCACAAATAACTCTTGCATGGGGGAGACCGGACATAGATCTCTTTGCTTCCCACCTCAATCATCATTTGAAAAAGTTCTGCTCGAGGACACACCATCCACAAGTCTGGAGAATAGATGCTCTCTCATTCAGCTGGAACTCTTTAACAATCTATGCATTCCCACCTCTACCATTAATGACCAAGGTGTTACTGAAGATCAAAGCAGAGCAACCCAAAGGCATCTTAATAGCTCCAGATTGGCCAAGACAGCACTGGTATCCATTACTAAGGAGCATAACTTGCACCAAGCCGTGGCCCCTGCCTCAATGGCCTCTACTCTTGACTCAGCACAATTACAGGACGGTTCACCCCAACCTGTAAACTCTGCAGCTGACAGCTTGGAGGGTTCCATGATATCTCCCCATTTCTCTCTCTCCAAGGAAGTTCAACAGATATTACTGGAAGCACGCAGACCTTCCACCAGAAAGACTTATTAAGCCAAATGGAAGAGATTCAACATCTGGAATATCAACAAGGGACAGGATGCATCAGTAATGAGCATCCCACAGATACTGGAATACTTGGCAGAAATGCTGCATAATGGACTTTCCTATTCTTCCATAAAAATACACGCTTCAGCAATTTCAGCAAAATACAACACTGATCCACCTGTGTTTTCACATCCTTTGCTAAGACAATTTCTAAGAGGGATAAAGAATATCAAACCTCCCAGAAAACCACCAGTGCCTGCATGGGACCTCAACTTCGTGTTAGAGAAATTAACTCTTCCTCCTTTTGAACCAGCAGCATCTTCAGAATTGCAATTTCTTTCCTGGAAAACAGTTTTCCTGTTGGCAATTACCTCAGCAAGAAGAGTTTCGGAGATACAGGCCCTCATGGCAGTTCCTCCTTTTCTCATTTTTCATCAGGACAGGGTTTCTTTAAGAACCAATCCTTCTTTTATGCCAAAAGTGATATCCAGGGTGTCTCTAAATCAAGCAATTCACCTGCCTACCTTCTTCCCCAATCTTCAAAATAAAGGGGAAAGGCTGCTGCACACTTTGGACGTACATAGAACAGACAACTACGCTACTACTTGGACAGAACAAAGGCCAACAGAAAGTCAGACCAACTGTTTGTAGCATACACTCCTGCAGTGCAAGGAAAGGCAATTTCCAAACAAATAATTTCAAAATGGATTGGACATTGCATCAGATTTTGTTATTCTTTTCATGGAAAGGGTGTGCCAGCCAATATCAGGCCGCACTCCACCAGAGCTACAGCCACCTCCACAGCCTTCCTAAGAGGGGTGGCTACAAAGGACATTCTAGAAGCTGCTACATGGAGCTCCGTGCATACATTTTCCAGACACTACAACCTGCCTTTATATTCCAGATCTCGAGCAGGCTTTGCTTCAGCAGTCCTGCAGGGCATTTTAGCTACACCATCCTTATCTTAGAGCCTACCACCCCCAGCTTGGCTATGGTATTCAACCCATATGTTAGGACTGCAGTTGCATTCTTGAAGGACATAGTACAGTTTTGTACCTACCATAAATGTAGATGTCCGATAGATATGCAACTGCAGTCAGGTTTTCCCTCCCTCCTACCCCTCTGTATTTTGGGTCCACTTCCCTCCTTTATAATTAGCTGGGGATATCTGTTATGGTGTATCTGTTTATTACTGTTGTGTATGTCTGGAATTTTTTATCCAGTCTCTAAATTTAGCCTTCCTTGGAGGGCACCTGGCATCTGGGGCAAGAAACACTGAGGAAGATGGCGTCGGCTGATGCTTTTGTACCCCAGCCGCTCTGACATCGGGGAGGAGGCAACATCAGCCGACTCCGGACCCAGACTTTGGAATCCGGCCGACCGAGGGCTGCCTGAGGCAGGACAACCCATATGTTAGGACTGCAGTTGCATATCTATCGGACATCTACATTTATGGTAGGTACAAAACTGTACTTTTTCTGGTGTTCTGCCAGTATTTATAAAACTCTCAACTCTTGTTAAAATCCAAGGTATGCACTGAGATTGGTCACTCTGGCCTGCTGATCTCTCTTGCCCATGTTCATTATCAGCTTTATCCTAGCAGGGTGATATCACAACCAATTCCAAGTTAAAGAGCATAATCAGGAAATTAGTACATTATTTCTCCCACTTTTGTTGTAACTAGCAGAAGCTTTTGTGGGGCCCCCACCCAGTCAAGTATGATTAATGGGGGCCCCCTGCAGCCATAGGTATTGCAAGTATCATGTTGTTAGTTTTAGTGAAGAGAATATCCACCAGCATGGTTTAATTAAGCCAGGGTACTTTCTCCATGGTAAAATATTTAATGTAATTGTAAAACCTGTTGCTTGATAAACGCTGTTATGATAACCAGAGATATCGTTGAATTTTAAAGGAAATATTTTATTATTACCCACCTAGTTTATTAATTTTACAAGATTGCTGAACTAGCTTATGTTGGATTGACAGACATGTTACAAAATATCAAGATAAGGTGACTTGAGGGGTCGAGGGCCTCCCCAGGAATAGGGTGCCCCCAGCAAGCTCAGTGTTCACTGGTGCCTAAATCCAGCAGTGCTTTAATATCTTAAAACCAACAACTGTTTCTGTTCATTATGTAGCACATTGTGACAGACTCACAGGTGTTAAAGGTGGTTCAGGAAGGATGCAGTTGGAACTGGATACAAAAACCTCATTTCAAGGGAGTTCCTCCTCTCCTTCTGAACCAAACATAATAGGTTCATAGGTTTCATAGGTTCATACTAGGCTATCTGCCTAAGGGCATTTATAAGCCTAGCCCATAGTTATGTGGCTTTCGCCACCCCTTTAGTTTGAATAAAAACTATGCCTATCATTTTGCTGTGCCTCTGTCAAGCAGTGACACTGAAGTAATCCCTGGCTTATATCTGCAATCTCCCATCCATTGGTCAAGATTCCTCTTGAACAAGGCCAGAGAGGTGCTCTGCCTCACATGTACCGGGATTTTGTTCCACAGCATAGGGAGTCTCTGGGTGATGAATCTGTCCCTCCAGCACGTTCTATTTATAACCGTGTCAAGGTTTAAGTCTCCCGCCCTTGTGGTTCTGAGGGATCTAGATTTTTTGAGGTGAAGCATATTCATCAAATCTGGGTTTGACATGGCCTTATATGTCAGGCACAGGTCACCTCTGAGCAAGCGGTATGAGACTGAATAGAGCTGGAGTTCTTTCAGTCGGGCAGCATAAGACATATTTTGAGACCCTTTATCCTTTTGGTGAGGAACTTTTGGGGCCTTTCAAGCTGCAGCAGGTGTCTGGTCAGATACATTCGAACGGGCATTGTACTCAATCATAGGTCTAATGAGTGATGAGTACAGGGGACGATGACCTCCCTTGATCTAGATGTGAATCCCTTCATGATCAGGTGGGCGATATAGAAGGTTTTCCTAACTACTTTAGCAACATGAGTGTCAAGCGAAGGCTACTGTCAACCTGGGTCCCCAGATCCCTGATGACTTTTCTGTGCTCAGTGGATTGCCACCTATATGGTAGCTAGGGGTAACCTTGTTTTTCCCAAGGGTATGACTATGCATTTTTGGCGTTTAACTTCAGGCCATGGCTCTGGCACCAGTTATCCGTTTCTGTGAGGCCCTTCTGGAGGATATCTGTGTCAGATGTGTTTTCGACTATGGCCCAGTTTGCAGTCATCTGCAAACTTTGTCAGCCATAACCCTCCTGTGTTTGCTTGTACTTCAGAAAAGTAGATGCCGAACAAGAGTGGACCCAGGACTGAGCCCTGTGGGACACCACTTGTGACAGGCTTTGAGTCTGACATGGCTCCAGCAACTCTGACCCTGTGGGTTCTGTCACTTAGCCAGTTTGCAACCCATCTTGTGATGTATGGGTTTACATTCAAGCTGATGAGTTTTTCGATGATACCTGAGTGGGGTATTGTGTCAAGGCCTTTGCCAGGTCGAGGTAGGCTGTATGGACTGCCTTTCCCTCATCAATGGCCTTGGTGACTGTCTCGAAAAAGTCAACCAAGTTTAAGAGGCAGGATCTGCCTTTGACAAAGCCAAACTGGGTTGGATCCAAAGTCTGCAAGTTCCCTATGTCTTTATTTATGAGTTCCATTATGATCCTCTCCATGGCTTTGCAGATAAGGCTTGTCAAGCTAATGGGGCGGTAATTTCCAGGGTCTGTGGAGGCACCGCCCTTATGAAGTGGGACCACAGTCGCCGTCGCCACTCCTTGGGTACATATCCTGAGGTGAGGCTAAGATTAAACAGCTGTCCTAACTGTGGGTTTAATTCCTCGTTGAGTTCGTGAAGCACACAGCCGGGGACACCATCCGGTCCCATGGATGCTGTGTTTTTGCCTTAGTGAGGGCAGTTCTCACCTGGGCGTTGGAGATGTTTGGGGGCTACAATCCTCTGGAATAGATATCTCTCCTTTTGGGGGGAGAAGTTTGCACTGAACCTGTCAGCCAGTATGTTGGCAATGTGTGTAGGTTCAGTAATTTTCACATCATTTTGAACTAATTCTGAGCATATCTGGGAGTTTCCTCCTAGGTTTCTAACATAGCTAAAGAAGGCCTTATGATTGCCTTTAGAGTCCTTGGCGATTTTTCTCTCAAAATTTGCCTTGGATGATTTTATGAGAGCTCTTAGTTTTTTACTTATAATGATCAAAGGTGTCTTACCTTTCAAGGATTTTGCTCTATCTTGTAGTAGCTTCCTCCTTTTGTTGTAGAGCTTGTTTATGGCTGGGGTCCACCAGACTGGACGCTTGCCTTTGGTACAGAGAGTCTTAGTTTTGTTTGGGATTGCCTGATCCATGCAGTCCTGTAGGTGCTGGTAGAAGGCATTTGTAAGTGATTCAGCGGTTTGAGTAATGTTTACCACTGGCTCAGGGGCCTTAAAGGAGACCACACTAGTTTTTAGAAGTGTGAAATCGGCTTTTGAGAAGTTTTTCACTGTGGTCTTTTTGTTTCAGGTGGGGGGGATGAGGACCTCCAGCGAGATTAGTTTATGATCTGATCTCACCAGTGAGGGGTATACTTCGGTGTTGAACATTTTGATCCCATGTTCGTGATGATGAGATCAAGTATGTTTTCTCCTCTTGTGGGGATGGTGACTAGTTGTTCCATGGCATTTGAGTTTATGAACTCCAGGAATCTTTGGGTTAGAGTGTTCGGGCTTGAGTAGTGTTCCCAGTCTATATTAGGGTAGTTGAAGTCACCTAGTATGATGGTGTTTGGAGATACATTTATCCCTCCAATGTTTTCAGGAAGGCCATGTGAGGTTCCTGAGTTTGAGAGGGTGGCCTGTAACATGCTACAAATTGCAGAGCAGTCTTGCCTATGGTTAATTGCACCTGGATGGTCTCCGATGCATCATGCGTTGCCACCAACCTTGAGGTGTGGGTGTCCTTTATGAATATGGACACCCCTCCTTTCTTGGTGTTGTCCGGATTTTGGGGCGGAACGCATGATATGAGGTGAAACCTGTTAGTGCTGGGGTGCTCTCAGGAGCCTTGAACCAGGTTTCTGTCACAGCACAGACATCGATGTTCTCCATATTGAGAAGGGCCTCGAGTGCGTGCATCTTGAGATTGAGACTTCTGGCATTGAGCAGCATTACCCTTAGTTTTTTCCTTTTGGTGTTCTAGGGTGGTAGGTTTAGAATTTGAGCCTTGCCTAAAAAGGCACTATGGGGTGGCAAGAGCCTTTGCCAATATCCGGAAGCCCAGGGTGACAGGTGCAAGCCGTCCCTTGCGAACAGCGTGGCTTGTCCAGCATGTCATCCCAGGCAGACAGACATTGGATCCCCTTTGAATGACACCAGAATTTAAGCCAATTATTAAAGCTGATCATCTTATCACTGTATTGTGGCATCATTCTAGGTGAAGGTAGGATACTGCTCAAGGTCAGGGTCATACCTGCCTGGGCTACATAATCAGAGAGCTCCTCGATGTCCCTTTTCATGTAGTCCAAGGAGGTGCGTCTCAGGTCGTTGACACCAGCGTGGACAATGACTGAGTCATACTTGTACCTGCTGTTGAGAGACCTGAGTGCTTGCGTTATGTGGCGGATTCTAGCGCCCGACAGGCAGCTTACTGTGACCTTCTCTTTACTCAGTCTGGTGAGCGGGCTGTCAGTGTGTCTGACTATGGAATCACCAATGACAAGTGTGTCTGGCATTTTGTTTGGCCTTAAGGGCTGTGACTGTTTGACACTCTGACTGTGTGGTCTATGTGTTGCATGTGTTGGGTCGTGAGGTGGTAGTTGTTTGGGTGTCTGCTTTGGTGGCCTCTGCTGTTTTGGTAAATTTTTGATCAGAGCCTCCGAGTATGTCTTTGTGTGAGTATGTGTATGATTTGAAGTTGTGATGGTACCATGTGTGACTGGGTATGTATTGTGTGTGGTTACCTTCTCCTCCTGTCTGGTCTTGCCAGTCCTATGTTGAGAGAGCTCAGCCTCCAGTTTGGCTGTATAGTTGCATCTCGCATGTATTTGTGTTTTGTGGGAGAAGGAGAGGATTGTCTGTGTACATGAGGCAATTGTAACATTGCCTCAATATTCCCAGGTTCACCAGTTGAGCTGGAGAGGACACTAGCAACTGATCCCTCGACATACTAGAAGTAGTAGATAAAGAGACTTTCAAAGGACTCCGGGAAGTGGGTTTTAGGCTGGTGGGGTACTATCTATAATAAGAGTGCTTTATCAAGGTGCAAGTACTGTAGGAGTAAGTGCTAGGCTTTACAGATAGAGAATAGTCTACTTGGGAATCAAGTAGAGATGAACTTTTCAGTTATAGGATATGCTGGTTAGATCAGCAGTACAGCTCGAGGAAGGTAGTTCTAAGGGAAAATTTGAAGAGTGGAATTTAGATGGCCCGAATAGTTTAACCGCCGCTGCTCTTGTGTGCAACAGTGGCAACTCCGCGCTAAATCGCGCTTACACGCGTTTAGCGTGTTTTATAGCAGGGGGCTGAAGGGAGCTAGGAATTGGCCCAAAACGACCAATGGACTACTAGTTTCTGGCTGAAACTTCACCAAATCGGACAAAAAGGCCGCTCAGTGCTTCCCACTCCCACTGGTAAGCAAAGAAACTTCCCTCCTTCCTAATAAGGCAATGGATCAGTAACAGGAACTAAAACAAAGCCCAGGGATCAGCAACTCTGAAACTGGACTACTCTAGTTCAGTAAGGCGGGAAAACAAGAGATTTTTTTGTTTTTTTACAGAGACAAGGAAAAAAACAGACAGTAAATGCTATAAATGCTGTAAATCGGCTAGCACACTTTAGTGTGTAGCCTACAGAAACAATTTGCAACAATTAGTAACTTAAAGTGCAATAAACAGTGTAAAATGCAGAAATCACTTAAAGTAGCAGTAAAACAGGCGAAATGCAGTCGCTAGCTTAATAACAGTGGGAAAGCCACAAAAATACTTATATCTGGTAGAAAGTCACTCTTTTAGCTCTCTGCTGCTTGGATCACTCTGCAGGCCACCACGAGGATCTGTGCTGAGTTGGTACAAGCTGGAAAACGCGTGTTTAGCGTGTTTTATAGCAGGGGGCTGAAAGGAGCTAGGAATTGGCCCAAAACGACCAATGGACTACTAGTTTCTGGCTGAAACTTCACCAAATCGGACAAAAAGGCTGCTCAGTGCTTCCCACTCCCACTGGTAAGCAAAGAAACTTCCCTCCTCTCTAATAAGGCAATGGATCAGTAACAGGAACTAAAAACAAAGCCCAGGGATCAGCAACTCTGAAACTGGACTACTCTAGTTCAGTAAGGTGGAAAACAAGATTTTTTTTTGTTTTGTTTTTTTTTTACAGAGACAAGGAAAAACAGACAGTAAATGCTATAAATGCTTTAAATCGGCTAGCGCACTTTAGTGTGTAGCCTACAGAAACAATTTGCAACAATTAGTAACTTAAAGTGCAATAAACAGTGTAAAATGCAGAAATCACTTAAAGTAGCAGTAAAACAGGCGAAATGCAGTCGCTAGCTTAATAACAGTGGGAAAGCCACAAAAATACTTATATCTGGTAGAAAGTCACTCTTTTAGCTCTCTGCTGCTTGGATCACTCTGCAGGCCACCACGAGGATCTGTGCTGAGTTGGTACAAGCTGGAAAACGCGTTTAGCGTGTTTTATAGCAGGGGGCTGAAAGGAGCTAGGAATTGGCCCAAAACGACCAATGGACTACTAGTTTCTGGCTGAAACTTCACCAAATCGGACAAAAGGCTGCTCAGTGCTTCCCACTCCCACTGGTAAGCAAAGAAACTTCCCTCCTTCCTAATAAGGCAATGGATCAGTAACAGGAACTAAAAACAAAGCCCAGGGATCAGCAACTCTGAAACTGGACTACTCTAGTTCAGTAAGGCAGGAAAACAAGAGATTTTTTTTTTTTTTTTTACAGAGACAAGGAAAAAACAGACAGTAAATGCTATAAAAACAATTCACATGCAGTGCAAGCTGGCACACTTGAGTATGTAGCAATATTAGTCCACACACAGTATGAAAAAAATGTAATTAAATTAAAAGGACTAAAAGCAAGTGCAGAAAGGGTTTATTAGATAGAATGCGGTAAAGAGATGGGACTGGGGGAGTGTCCTAGATCAAATCTACAGTGGGGCGGGCACTGCAAAAGCCACCAAATTTAAACTACAACCAAGAACAGGGAGGGGGTGGGGAAGACAGTTTCAACAGAGCTAGATCTGAGGAATCAGTCCAAGTTATAACAACCACAATAAAATGCAGGAAATATACTTAAATCAGCTTATGTCCAGTTGATGTATGCAGACAAATCTCAGTAGCAAGCAACTCTACTTAAAATGATTACCAGAGATGTAACCAACACAGGTTTTAATGTTATCAGAAACCGCCCAAGCTAATTAACACTTAAAGGAATTTCAGAGCAGTTTAACAACTAGTGCAGAGCTTCAGACACACACACACAAGACAGTTTCAACAGAGCTAGATCTGAGGAATCAGTCCAAGTTATAACAACCACAATAAAATGCAGGAAATATACTTAAATCAGCTTATGTCCAGTTGATGTATGCAGACAAATCTCAGTAGCAAGCAACTCTACTTAAAATGATTACCAGAGATGTAACCAACACAGGTTTTAATGTTATCAGAAACCGCCCAAGCTAATTAACACTTAAAGGAATTTCAGAGCAGTTTAACAACTAGTGCAGAGCTTCAGACACACACACAAGACAGTTTCAACAGAGCTAGATCTGAGGAATCAGTCCAAGTTATAACAACCACAATAAAATGCAGGAAATATACTTAAATCAGCTTATGTCCAGTTGATGTATGCAGACAAATCTCAGTAGCAAGCAACTCTACTTAAAATGATTACCAGAGATGTAACCAACACAGGTTTTAATGTTATCAGAAACCGCCCAAGCTAATTAACACTTAAAGGAATTTCAGAGCAGTTTAACAACTAGTGCAGAGCTTCAGACACACACACAAGACAGTTTCAACAGAGCTAGATCTGAGGAATCAGTCCAAGTTATAACAACCACAATAAAATGCAGGAAATATACTTAAATCAGCTTATGTCCAGTTGATGTATGCAGACAAATCTCAGTAGCAAGCAACTCTACTTAAAATGATTACCAGAGATGTAACCAACACAGGTTTTAATGTTATCAGAAACCGCCCAAGCTAATTAACACTTAAAGGAATTTCAGAGCAGTTTAACAACTAGTGCAGAGCTTCAGACACACACACAAGACAGTTTCAACAGAGCTAGATCTGAGGAATCAGTCCAAGTTATAACAACCACAATAAAATGCAGGAAATATACTTAAATCAGCTTATGTCCAGTTGATGTATGCAGACAAATCTCAGTAGCAAGCAACTCTACTTAAAATGATTACCAGAGATGTAACCAACACAGGTTTTAATGTTATCAGAAACCCCCAAGCTAATTAACACTTAAAGGAATTTCAGAGCAGTTTAACAACTAGTGCAGAGCTTCAGACACACACACAAGACAGTTTCAACAGAGCTAGATCTGAGGAATCAGTCCAAGTTATAACAACCACAATAAAATGCAGGAAATATACTTAAATCAGCTTATGTCCAGTTGATGTATGCAGACAAATCTCAGTAGCAAGCAACTCTACTTAAAATGATTACCAGAGATGTAACCAACACAGGTTTTAATGTTATCAGAAACCCCCAAGCTAATTAACACTTAAAGGAATTTCAGAGCAGTTTAACAACTAGTGCAGAGCTTCAGACACACACACAAGACAGTTTCAACAGAGCTAGATCTGAGGAATCAGTCCAAGTTATAACAACCACAATAAAATGCAGGAAATATACTTAAATCAGCTTATGTCCAGTTGATGTATGCAGACAAATCTCAGTAGCAAGCAACTCTACTTAAAATGATTACCAGAGATGTAACCAACACAGGTTTTAATGTTATCAGAAACCGCCAAGCTAATTAACACTTAAAGGAATTTCAGAGCAGTTTAACAACTAGTGCAGAGCTTCAGACACACACACAAGACAGTTTCAACAGAGCTAGATCTGAGGAATCAGTCCAAGTTATAACAACCACAATAAAATGCAGGAAATATACTTAAATCAGCTTATGTCCAGTTGATGTATGCAGACAAATCTCAGTAGCAAGCAACTCTACTTAAAATGATTACCAGAGATGTAACCAACACAGGTTTTAATGTTATCAGAAACCACCAAGCTAATTAACACTTAAAGGAATTTCAGAGCAGTTTAACAACTAGTGCAGAGCTTCAGACACACACACAAGACAGTTTCAACAGAGCTAGATCTGAGGAATCAGTCCAAGTTATAACAACCACAATAAAATGCAGGAAATATACTTAAATCAGCTTATGTCCAGTTGATGTATGCAGACAAATCTCAGTAGCAAGCAACTCTACTTAAAATGATTACCAGAGATGTAACCAACACAGGTTTTAATGTTATCAGAAACCGACCAAGCTAATTAACACTTAAAGGAATTTCAGAGCAGTTTAACAACTAGTGCAGAGCTTCAGACACACACACAAGACAGTTTCAACAGAGCTAGATCTGAGGAATCAGTCCAAGTTATAACAACCACAATAAAATGCAGGAAATATACTTAAATCAGCTTATGTCCAGTTGATGTATGCAGACAAATCTCAGTAGCAAGCAACTCTACTTAAAATGATTACCAGAGATGTAACCAACACAGGTTTTAATGTTATCAGAAACCGCCCAAGCTAATTAACACTTAAAGGAATTTCAGAGCAGTTTAACAACTAGTGCAGAGCTTCAGACACACACACAAGACAGTTTCAACAGAGCTAGATCTGAGGAATCAGTCCAAGTTATAACAACCACAATAAAATGCAGGAAATATACTTAAATCAGCTTATGTCCAGTTGATGTATGCAGACAAATCTCAGTAGCAAGCAACTCTACTTAAAATGATTACCAGAGATGTAACCAACACAGGTTTTAATGTTATCAGAAACCAACCAAGCTAATTAACACTTAAAGGAATTTCAGAGCAGTTTAACAACTAGTGCAGAGCTTCAGACACACACACAAGACAGTTTCAACAGAGCTAGATCTGAGGAATCAGTCCAAGTTATAACAACCACAATAAAATGCAGGAAATATACTTAAATCAGCTTATGTCCAGTTGATGTATGCAGACAAATCTCAGTAGCAAGCAACTCTACTTAAAATGATTACCAGAGATGTAACCAACACAGGTTTTAATGTTATCAGAAACCACCAAGCTAATTAACACTTAAAGGAATTTCAGAGCAGTTTAACAACTAGTGCAGAGCTTCAGACACACACACAAGACAGTTTCAACAGAGCTAGATCTGAGGAATCAGTCCAAGTTATAACAACCACAATAAAATGCAGGAAATATACTTAAATCAGCTTATGTCCAGTTGATGTATGCAGACAAATCTCAGTAGCAAGCAACTCTACTTAAAATGATTACCAGAGATGTAACCAACACAGGTTTTAATGTTATCAGAAACCCCCAAGCTAATTAACACTTAAAGGAATTTCAGAGCAGTTTAACAACTAGTGCAGAGCTTCAGACACACACACAAGACAGTTTCAACAGAGCTAGATCTGAGGAATCAGTCCAAGTTATAACAACCACAATAAAATGCAGGAAATATACTTAAATCAGCTTATGTCCAGTTGATGTATGCAGACAAATCTCAGTAGCAAGCAACTCTACTTAAAATGATTACCAGAGATGTAACCAACACAGGTTTTAATGTTATCAGAAACCGCCCAAGCTAATTAACACTTAAAGGAATTTCAGAGCAGTTTAACAACTAGTGCAGAGCTTCAGACACACACACAAGACAGTTTCAACAGAGCTAGATCTGAGGAATCAGTCCAAGTTATAACAACCACAATAAAATGCAGGAAATATACTTAAATCAGCTTATGTCCAGTTGATGTATGCAGACAAATCTCAGTAGCAAGCAACTCTACTTAAAATGATTACCAGAGATGTAACCAACACAGGTTTTAATGTTATCAGAAACCGCCCAAGCTAATTAACACTTAAAGGAATTTCAGAGCAGTTTAACAACTAGTGCAGAGCTTCAGACACACACACAAGACAGTTTCAACAGAGCTAGATCTGAGGAATCAGTCCAAGTTATAACAACCACAATAAAATGCAGGAAATATACTTAAATCAGCTTATGTCCAGTTGATGTATGCAGACAAATCTCAGTAGCAAGCAACTCTACTTAAAATGATTACCAGAGATGTAACCAACACAGGTTTTAATGTTATCAGAAACCAACCAAGCTAATTAACACTTAAAGGAATTTCAGAGCAGTTTAACAACTAGTGCAGAGCTTCAGACACACACACAAGACAGTTTCAACAGAGCTAGATCTGAGGAATCAGTCCAAGTTATAACAACCACAATAAAATGCAGGAAATATACTTAAATCAGCTTATGTCCAGTTGATGTATGCAGACAAATCTCAGTAGCAAGCAACTCTACTTAAAATGATTACCAGAGATGTAACCAACACAGGTTTTAATGTTATCAGAAACCGCCCAAGCTAATTAACACTTAAAGGAATTTCAGAGCAGTTTAACAACTAGTGCAGAGCTTCAGACACACACACAAGACAGTTTCAACAGAGCTAGATCTGAGGAATCAGTCCAAGTTATAACAACCACAATAAAATGCAGGAAATATACTTAAATCAGCTTATGTCCAGTTGATGTATGCAGACAAATCTCAGTAGCAAGCAACTCTACTTAAAATGATTACCAGAGATGTAACCAACACAGGTTTTAATGTTATCAGAAACCACACAAGCTAATTAACACTTAAAGGAATTTCAGAGCAGTTTAACAACTAGTGCAGAGCTTCAGACACACACACAAGACAGTTTCAACAGAGCTAGATCTGAGGAATCAGTCCAAGTTATAACAACCACAATAAAATGCAGGAAATATACTTAAATCAGCTTATGTCCAGTTGATGTATGCAGACAAATCTCAGTAGCAAGCAACTCTACTTAAAATGATTACCAGAGATGTAACCAACACAGGTTTTAATGTTATCAGAAACCACCGAGCTAATTAACACTTAAAGGAATTTCAGAGCAGTTTAACAACTAGTGCAGAGCTTCAGACACACACACAAGACAGTTTCAACAGAGCTAGATCTGAGGAATCAGTCCAAGTTATAACAACCACAATAAAATGCAGGAAATATACTTAAATCAGCTTATGTCCAGTTGATGTATGCAGACAAATCTCAGTAGCAAGCAACTCTACTTAAAATGATTACCAGAGATGTAACCAACACAGGTTTTAATGTTATCAGAAAACCCACCAAGCTAATTAACACTTAAAGGAATTTCAGAGCAGTTTAACAACTAGTGCAGAGCTTCAGACACACACACAAGACAGTTTCAACAGAGCTAGATCTGAGGAATCAGTCCAAGTTATAACAACCACAATAAAATGCAGGAAATATACTTAAATCAGCTTATGTCCAGTTGATGTATGCAGACAAATCTCAGTAGCAAGCAACTCTACTTAAAATGATTACCAGAGATGTAACCAACACAGGTTTTAATGTTATCAGAAACCACCCAGCTAATTAACACTTAAAGGAATTTCAGAGCAGTTTAACAACTAGTGCAGAGCTTCAGACACACACACAAGACAGTTTCAACAGAGCTAGATCTGAGGAATCAGTCCAAGTTATAACAACCACAATAAAATGCAGGAAATATACTTAAATCAGCTTATGTCCAGTTGATGTATGCAGACAAATCTCAGTAGCAAGCAACTCTACTTAAAATGATTACCAGAGATGTAACCAACACAGGTTTTAATGTTATCAGAAACCACCAAGCTAATTAACACTTAAAGGAATTTCAGAGCAGTTTAACAACTAGTGCAGAGCTTCAGACACACACACAAGACAGTTTCAACAGAGCTAGATCTGAGGAATCAGTCCAAGTTATAACAACCACAATAAAATGCAGGAAATATACTTAAATCAGCTTATGTCCAGTTGATGTATGCAGACAAATCTCAGTAGCAAGCAACTCTACTTAAAATGATTACCAGAGATGTAACCAACACAGGTTTTAATGTTATCAGAAACCGCCCAAGCTAATTAACACTTAAAGGAATTTCAGAGCAGTTTAACAACTAGTGCAGAGCTTCAGACACACACACAAGACAGTTTCAACAGAGCTAGATCTGAGGAATCAGTCCAAGTTATAACAACCACAATAAAATGCAGGAAATATACTTAAATCAGCTTATGTCCAGTTGATGTATGCAGACAAATCTCAGTAGCAAGCAACTCTACTTAAAATGATTACCAGAGATGTAACCAACACAGGTTTTAATGTTATCAGAAACCGCCCAAGCTAATTAACACTTAAAGGAATTTCAGAGCAGTTTAACAACTAGTGCAGAGCTTCAGACACACACACAAGACAGTTTCAACAGAGCTAGATCTGAGGAATCAGTCCAAGTTATAACAACCACAATAAAATGCAGGAAATATACTTAAATCAGCTTATGTCCAGTTGATGTATGCAGACAAATCTCAGTAGCAAGCAACTCTACTTAAAATGATTACCAGAGATGTAACCAACACAGGTTTTAATGTTATCAGAAACCGCCCAAGCTAATTAACACTTAAAGGAATTTCAGAGCAGTTTAACAACTAGTGCAGAGCTTCAGACACACACACAAGACAGTTTCAACAGAGCTAGATCTGAGGAATCAGTCCAAGTTATAACAACCACAATAAAATGCAGGAAATATACTTAAATCAGCTTATGTCCAGTTGATGTATGCAGACAAATCTCAGTAGCAAGCAACTCTACTTAAAATGATTACCAGAGATGTAACCAACACAGGTTTTAATGTTATCAGAAACCGACCAAGCTAATTAACACTTAAAGGAATTTCAGAGCAGTTTAACAACTAGTGCAGAGCTTCAGACACACACACAAGACAGTTTCAACAGAGCTAGATCTGAGGAATCAGTCCAAGTTATAACAACCACAATAAAATGCAGGAAATATACTTAAATCAGCTTATGTCCAGTTGATGTATGCAGACAAATCTCAGTAGCAAGCAACTCTACTTAAAATGATTACCAGAGATGTAACCAACACAGGTTTTAATGTTATCAGAAACCGCCCAAGCTAATTAACACTTAAAGGAATTTCAGAGCAGTTTAACAACTAGTGCAGAGCTTCAGACACACACACAAGACAGTTTCAACAGAGCTAGATCTGAGGAATCAGTCCAAGTTATAACAACCACAATAAAATGCAGGAAATATACTTAAATCAGCTTATGTCCAGTTGATGTATGCAGACAAATCTCAGTAGCAAGCAACTCTACTTAAAATGATTACCAGAGATGTAACCAACACAGGTTTTAATGTTATCAGAAACCGCCCAAGCTAATTAACACTTAAAGGAATTTCAGAGCAGTTTAACAACTAGTGCAGAGCTTCAGACACACACACAAGACAGTTTCAACAGAGCTAGATCTGAGGAATCAGTCCAAGTTATAACAACCACAATAAAATGCAGGAAATATACTTAAATCAGCTTATGTCCAGTTGATGTATGCAGACAAATCTCAGTAGCAAGCAACTCTACTTAAAATGATTACCAGAGATGTAACCAACACAGGTTTTAATGTTATCAGAAACCACCAAGCTAATTAACACTTAAAGGAATTTCAGAGCAGTTTAACAACTAGTGCAGAGCTTCAGACACACACACAAGACAGTTTCAACAGAGCTAGATCTGAGGAATCAGTCCAAGTTATAACAACCACAATAAAATGCAGGAAATATACTTAAATCAGCTTATGTCCAGTTGATGTATGCAGACAAATCTCAGTAGCAAGCAACTCTACTTAAAATGATTACCAGAGATGTAACCAACACAGGTTTTAATGTTATCAGAAACCCCCAAGCTAATTAACACTTAAAGGAATTTCAGAGCAGTTTAACAACTAGTGCAGAGCTTCAGACACACACACAAGACAGTTTCAACAGAGCTAGATCTGAGGAATCAGTCCAAGTTATAACAACCACAATAAAATGCAGGAAATATACTTAAATCAGCTTATGTCCAGTTGATGTATGCAGACAAATCTCAGTAGCAAGCAACTCTACTTAAAATGATTACCAGAGATGTAACCAACACAGGTTTTAATGTTATCAGAAAAGCCACCAAGCTAATTAACACTTAAAGGAATTTCAGAGCAGTTTAACAACTAGTGCAGAGCTTCAGACACACACACAAGACAGTTTCAACAGAGCTAGATCTGAGGAATCAGTCCAAGTTATAACAACCACAATAAAATGCAGGAAATATACTTAAATCAGCTTATGTCCAGTTGATGTATGCAGACAAATCTCAGTAGCAAGCAACTCTACTTAAAATGATTACCAGAGATGTAACCAACACAGGTTTTAATGTTATCAGAAACCGCCCCAGCTAATTAACACTTAAAGGAATTTCAGAGCAGTTTAACAACTAGTGCAGAGCTTCAGACACACACACAAGACAGTTTCAACAGAGCTAGATCTGAGGAATCAGTCCAAGTTATAACAACCACAATAAAATGCAGGAAATATACTTAAATCAGCTTATGTCCAGTTGATGTATGCAGACAAATCTCAGTAGCAAGCAACTCTACTTAAAATGATTACCAGAGATGTAACCAACACAGGTTTTAATGTTATCAGAAACCGCCCAAGCTAATTAACACTTAAAGGAATTTCAGAGCAGTTTAACAACTAGTGCAGAGCTTCAGACACACACACAAGACAGTTTCAACAGAGCTAGATCTGAGGAATCAGTCCAAGTTATAACAACCACAATAAAATGCAGGAAATATACTTAAATCAGCTTATGTCCAGTTGATGTATGCAGACAAATCTCAGTAGCAAGCAACTCTACTTAAAATGATTACCAGAGATGTAACCAACACAGGTTTTAATGTTATCAGAAACCCCCAAGCTAATTAACACTTAAAGGAATTTCAGAGCAGTTTAACAACTAGTGCAGAGCTTCAGACACACACACAAGACAGTTTCAACAGAGCTAGATCTGAGGAATCAGTCCAAGTTATAACAACCACAATAAAATGCAGGAAATATACTTAAATCAGCTTATGTCCAGTTGATGTATGCAGACAAATCTCAGTAGCAAGCAACTCTACTTAAAATGATTACCAGAGATGTAACCAACACAGGTTTTAATGTTATCAGAAACCAACCAAGCTAATTAACACTTAAAGGAATTTCAGAGCAGTTTAACAACTAGTGCAGAGCTTCAGACACACACACAAGACAGTTTCAACAGAGCTAGATCTGAGGAATCAGTCCAAGTTATAACAACCACAATAAAATGCAGGAAATATACTTAAATCAGCTTATGTCCAGTTGATGTATGCAGACAAATCTCAGTAGCAAGCAACTCTACTTAAAATGATTACCAGAGATGTAACCAACACAGGTTTTAATGTTATCAGAAACCGCCCAAGCTAATTAACACTTAAAGGAATTTCAGAGCAGTTTAACAACTAGTGCAGAGCTTCAGACACACACACAAGACAGTTTCAACAGAGCTAGATCTGAGGAATCAGTCCAAGTTATAACAACCACAATAAAATGCAGGAAATATACTTAAATCAGCTTATGTCCAGTTGATGTATGCAGACAAATCTCAGTAGCAAGCAACTCTACTTAAAATGATTACCAGAGATGTAACCAACACAGGTTTTAATGTTATCAGAAACCCCCAAGCTAATTAACACTTAAAGGAATTTCAGAGCAGTTTAACAACTAGTGCAGAGCTTCAGACACACACACAAGACAGTTTCAACAGAGCTAGATCTGAGGAATCAGTCCAAGTTATAACAACCACAATAAAATGCAGGAAATATACTTAAATCAGCTTATGTCCAGTTGATGTATGCAGACAAATCTCAGTAGCAAGCAACTCTACTTAAAATGATTACCAGAGATGTAACCAACACAGGTTTTAATGTTATCAGAAACCACCAAGCTAATTAACACTTAAAGGAATTTCAGAGCAGTTTAACAACTAGTGCAGAGCTTCAGACACACACACAAGACAGTTTCAACAGAGCTAGATCTGAGGAATCAGTCCAAGTTATAACAACCACAATAAAATGCAGGAAATATACTTAAATCAGCTTATGTCCAGTTGATGTATGCAGACAAATCTCAGTAGCAAGCAACTCTACTTAAAATGATTACCAGAGATGTAACCAACACAGGTTTTAATGTTATCAGAAACCCCCCCCAAGCTAATTAACACTTAAAGGAATTTCAGAGCAGTTTAACAACTAGTGCAGAGCTTCAGACACACACACAAGACAGTTTCAACAGAGCTAGATCTGAGGAATCAGTCCAAGTTATAACAACCACAATAAAATGCAGGAAATATACTTAAATCAGCTTATGTCCAGTTGATGTATGCAGACAAATCTCAGTAGCAAGCAACTCTACTTAAAATGATTACCAGAGATGTAACCAACACAGGTTTTAATGTTATCAGAAACCCCCAAGCTAATTAACACTTAAAGGAATTTCAGAGCAGTTTAACAACTAGTGCAGAGCTTCAGACACACACACAAGACAGTTTCAACAGAGCTAGATCTGAGGAATCAGTCCAAGTTATAACAACCACAATAAAATGCAGGAAATATACTTAAATCAGCTTATGTCCAGTTGATGTATGCAGACAAATCTCAGTAGCAAGCAACTCTACTTAAAATGATTACCAGAGATGTAACCAACACAGGTTTTAATGTTATCAGAAACCACCCAGCTAATTAACACTTAAAGGAATTTCAGAGCAGTTTAACAACTAGTGCAGAGCTTCAGACACACACACAAGACAGTTTCAACAGAGCTAGATCTGAGGAATCAGTCCAAGTTATAACAACCACAATAAAATGCAGGAAATATACTTAAATCAGCTTATGTCCAGTTGATGTATGCAGACAAATCTCAGTAGCAAGCAACTCTACTTAAAATGATTACCAGAGATGTAACCAACACAGGTTTTAATGTTATCAGAAACCCCCCAAGCTAATTAACACTTAAAGGAATTTCAGAGCAGTTTAACAACTAGTGCAGAGCTTCAGACACACACACAAGACAGTTTCAACAGAGCTAGATCTGAGGAATCAGTCCAAGTTATAACAACCACAATAAAATGCAGGAAATATACTTAAATCAGCTTATGTCCAGTTGATGTATGCAGACAAATCTCAGTAGCAAGCAACTCTACTTAAAATGATTACCAGAGATGTAACCAACACAGGTTTTAATGTTATCAGAAACCCCCAAGCTAATTAACACTTAAAGGAATTTCAGAGCAGTTTAACAACTAGTGCAGAGCTTCAGACACACACACAAGACAGTTTCAACAGAGCTAGATCTGAGGAATCAGTCCAAGTTATAACAACCACAATAAAATGCAGGAAATATACTTAAATCAGCTTATGTCCAGTTGATGTATGCAGACAAATCTCAGTAGCAAGCAACTCTACTTAAAATGATTACCAGAGATGTAACCAACACAGGTTTTAATGTTATCAGAAACCCCCAAGCTAATTAACACTTAAAGGAATTTCAGAGCAGTTTAACAACTAGTGCAGAGCTTCAGACACACACACAAGACAGTTTCAACAGAGCTAGATCTGAGGAATCAGTCCAAGTTATAACAACCACAATAAAATGCAGGAAATATACTTAAATCAGCTTATGTCCAGTTGATGTATGCAGACAAATCTCAGTAGCAAGCAACTCTACTTAAAATGATTACCAGAGATGTAACCAACACAGGTTTTAATGTTATCAGAAACCCCCCAAGCTAATTAACACTTAAAGGAATTTCAGAGCAGTTTAACAACTAGTGCAGAGCTTCAGACACACACACAAGACAGTTTCAACAGAGCTAGATCTGAGGAATCAGTCCAAGTTATAACAACCACAATAAAATGCAGGAAATATACTTAAATCAGCTTATGTCCAGTTGATGTATGCAGACAAATCTCAGTAGCAAGCAACTCTACTTAAAATGATTACCAGAGATGTAACCAACACAGGTTTTAATGTTATCAGAAACCCCCAAGCTAATTAACACTTAAAGGAATTTCAGAGCAGTTTAACAACTAGTGCAGAGCTTCAGACACACACACAAGACAGTTTCAACAGAGCTAGATCTGAGGAATCAGTCCAAGTTATAACAACCACAATAAAATGCAGGAAATATACTTAAATCAGCTTATGTCCAGTTGATGTATGCAGACAAATCTCAGTAGCAAGCAACTCTACTTAAAATGATTACCAGAGATGTAACCAACACAGGTTTTAATGTTATCAGAAACCCCCAAGCTAATTAACACTTAAAGGAATTTCAGAGCAGTTTAACAACTAGTGCAGAGCTTCAGACACACACACAAGACAGTTTCAACAGAGCTAGATCTGAGGAATCAGTCCAAGTTATAACAACCACAATAAAATGCAGGAAATATACTTAAATCAGCTTATGTCCAGTTGATGTATGCAGACAAATCTCAGTAGCAAGCAACTCTACTTAAAATGATTACCAGAGATGTAACCAACACAGGTTTTAATGTTATCAGAAACCCCCAAGCTAATTAACACTTAAAGGAATTTCAGAGCAGTTTAACAACTAGTGCAGAGCTTCAGACACACACACAAGACAGTTTCAACAGAGCTAGATCTGAGGAATCAGTCCAAGTTATAACAACCACAATAAAATGCAGGAAATATACTTAAATCAGCTTATGTCCAGTTGATGTATGCAGACAAATCTCAGTAGCAAGCAACTCTACTTAAAATGATTACCAGAGATGTAACCAACACAGGTTTTAATGTTATCAGAAACCCCCAAGCTAATTAACACTTAAAGGAATTTCAGAGCAGTTTAACAACTAGTGCAGAGCTTCAGACACACACACAAGACAGTTTCAACAGAGCTAGATCTGAGGAATCAGTCCAAGTTATAACAACCACAATAAAATGCAGGAAATATACTTAAATCAGCTTATGTCCAGTTGATGTATGCAGACAAATCTCAGTAGCAAGCAACTCTACTTAAAATGATTACCAGAGATGTAACCAACACAGGTTTTAATGTTATCAGAAACCCCCAAGCTAATTAACACTTAAAGGAATTTCAGAGCAGTTTAACAACTAGTGCAGAGCTTCAGACACACACACAAGACAGTTTCAACAGAGCTAGATCTGAGGAATCAGTCCAAGTTATAACAACCACAATAAAATGCAGGAAATATACTTAAATCAGCTTATGTCCAGTTGATGTATGCAGACAAATCTCAGTAGCAAGCAACTCTACTTAAAATGATTACCAGAGATGTAACCAACACAGGTTTTAATGTTATCAGAAACCACCAAGCTAATTAACACTTAAAGGAATTTCAGAGCAGTTTAACAACTAGTGCAGAGCTTCAGACACACACACAAGACAGTTTCAACAGAGCTAGATCTGAGGAATCAGTCCAAGTTATAACAACCACAATAAAATGCAGGAAATATACTTAAATCAGCTTATGTCCAGTTGATGTATGCAGACAAATCTCAGTAGCAAGCAACTCTACTTAAAATGATTACCAGAGATGTAACCAACACAGGTTTTAATGTTATCAGAAACCCCCAAGCTAATTAACACTTAAAGGAATTTCAGAGCAGTTTAACAACTAGTGCAGAGCTTCAGACACACACACAAGACAGTTTCAACAGAGCTAGATCTGAGGAATCAGTCCAAGTTATAACAACCACAATAAAATGCAGGAAATATACTTAAATCAGCTTATGTCCAGTTGATGTATGCAGACAAATCTCAGTAGCAAGCAACTCTACTTAAAATGATTACCAGAGATGTAACCAACACAGGTTTTAATGTTATCAGAAACCCCCAAGCTAATTAACACTTAAAGGAATTTCAGAGCAGTTTAACAACTAGTGCAGAGCTTCAGACACACACACAAGACAGTTTCAACAGAGCTAGATCTGAGGAATCAGTCCAAGTTATAACAACCACAATAAAATGCAGGAAATATACTTAAATCAGCTTATGTCCAGTTGATGTATGCAGACAAATCTCAGTAGCAAGCAACTCTACTTAAAATGATTACCAGAGATGTAACCAACACAGGTTTTAATGTTATCAGAAACCCCCAAGCTAATTAACACTTAAAGGAATTTCAGAGCAGTTTAACAACTAGTGCAGAGCTTCAGACACACACACAAGACAGTTTCAACAGAGCTAGATCTGAGGAATCAGTCCAAGTTATAACAACCACAATAAAATGCAGGAAATATACTTAAATCAGCTTATGTCCAGTTGATGTATGCAGACAAATCTCAGTAGCAAGCAACTCTACTTAAAATGATTACCAGAGATGTAACCAACACAGGTTTTAATGTTATCAGAAACCCCCCAAGCTAATTAACACTTAAAGGAATTTCAGAGCAGTTTAACAACTAGTGCAGAGCTTCAGACACACACACAAGACAGTTTCAACAGAGCTAGATCTGAGGAATCAGTCCAAGTTATAACAACCACAATAAAATGCAGGAAATATACTTAAATCAGCTTATGTCCAGTTGATGTATGCAGACAAATCTCAGTAGCAAGCAACTCTACTTAAAATGACTACCAGAGATGTAACCAACACAGGTTTTAATGTTATCAGAAACCCCCCAAGCTAATTAACACTTAAAGGAATTTCAGAGCAGTTTAACAACTAGTGCAGAGCTTCAGACACACACACACAAGACAGTTTCAACAGAGCTAGATCTGAGGAATCAGTCCAAGTTATAACAACCACAATAAAATGCAGGAAATATACTTAAATCAGCTTATGTCCAGTTGATGTATGCAGACAAATCTCAGTAGCAAGCAACTCTACTTAAAATGACTACCAGAGATGTAACCAACACAGGTTTTAATGTTATCAGAAACCCCCCAAGCTAATTAACACTTAAAGGAATTTCAGAGCAGTTTAACAACTAGTGCAGAGCTTCAGACACACACACAAGACAGTTTCAACAGAGCTAGATCTGAGGAATCAGTCCAAGTTATAACAACCACAATAAAATGCAGGAAATATACTTAAATCAGCTTATGTCCAGTTGATGTATGCAGACAAATCTCAGTAGCAAGCAACTCTACTTAAAATGACTACCAGAGATGTAACCAACACAGGTTTTAATGTTATCAGAAACCCCCCAAGCTAATTAACACTTAAAGGAATTTCAGAGCAGTTTAACAACTAGTGCAGAGCTTCAGACACACACACAAGACAGTTTCAACAGAGCTAGATCTGAGGAATCAGTCCAAGTTATAACAACCACAATAAAATGCAGGAAATATACTTAAATCAGCTTATGTCCAGTTGATGTATGCAGACAAATCTCAGTAGCAAGCAACTCTACTTAAAATGACTACCAGAGATGTAACCAACACAGGTTTTAATGTTATCAGAAACCCCCCAAGCTAATTAACACTTAAAGGAATTTCAGAGCAGTTTAACAACTAGTGCAGAGCTTCAGACACACACACAAGACAGTTTCAACAGAGCTAGATCTGAGGAATCAGTCCAAGTTATAACAACCACAATAAAATGCAGGAAATATACTTAAATCAGCTTATGTCCAGTTGATGTATGCAGACAAATCTCAGTAGCAAGCAACTCTACTTAAAATGACTACCAGAGATGTAACCAACACAGGTTTTAATGTTATCAGAAACCCCCCAAGCTAATTAACACTTAAAGGAATTTCAGAGCAGTTTAACAAGTAGTGCAGAGCTTCAGACACACACACAAGACAGTTTCAACAGAGCTAGATCTGAGGAATCAGTCCAAGTTATAACAACCACAATAAAATGCAGGAAATATACTTAAATCAGCTTATGTCCAGTTGATGTATGCAGACAAATCTCAGTAGCAAGCAACTCTACTTAAAATGACTACCAGAGATGTAACCAACACAGGTTTTAATGTTATCAGAAACCCCCCAAGCTAATTAACACTTAAAGGAATTTCAGAGCAGTTTAACAACTAGTGCAGAGCTTCAGACACACACACAAGACAGTTTCAACAGAGCTAGATCTGAGGAATCAGTCCAAGTTATAACAACCACAATAAAATGCAGGAAATATACTTAAATCAGCTTATGTCCAGTTGATGTATGCAGACAAATCTCAGTAGCAAGCAACTCTACTTAAAATGACTACCAGAGATGTAACCAACACAGGTTTTAATGTTATCAGAAACCCCCCAAGCTAATTAACACTTAAAGGAATTTCAGAGCAGTTTAACAAGTAGTGCAGAGCTTCAGACACACACACACAAGACAGTTTCAACAGAGCTAGATCTGAGGAATCAGTCCAAGTTATAACAACCACAATAAAATGCAGGAAATATACTTAAATCAGCTTATGTCCAGTTGATGTATGCAGACAAATCTCAGTAGCAAGCAACTCTACTTAAAATGACTACCAGAGATGTAACCAACACAGGTTTTAATGTTATCAGAAACCCCCCAAGCTAATTAACACTTAAAGGAATTTCAGAGCAGTTTAACAACTAGTGCAGAGCTTCAGACACACACACAAGACAGTTTCAACAGAGCTAGATCTGAGGAATCAGTCCAAGTTATAACAACCACAATAAAATGCAGGAAATATACTTAAATCAGCTTATGTCCAGTTGATGTATGCAGACAAATCTCAGTAGCAAGCAACTCTACTTAAAATGACTACCAGAGATGTAACCAACACAGGTTTTAATGTTATCAGAAACCCCCCAAGCTAATTAACACTTAAAGGAATTTCAGAGCAGTTTAACAACTAGTGCAGAGCTTCAGACACACACACAAGACAGTTTCAACAGAGCTAGATCTGAGGAATCAGTCCAAGTTATAACAACCACAATAAAATGCAGGAAATATACTTAAATCAGCTTATGTCCAGTTGATGTATGCAGACAAATCTCAGTAGCAAGCAACTCTACTTAAAATGACTACCAGAGATGTAACCAACACAGGTTTTAATGTTATCAGAAACCCCCCAAGCTAATTAACACTTAAAGGAATTTCAGAGCAGTTTAACAACTAGTGCAGAGCTTCAGACACGCACACAAGACAGTTTCAACAGAGCTAGATCTGAGGAATCAGTCCAAGTTATAACAACCACAATAAAATGCAGGAAATATACTTAAATCAGCTTATGTCCAGTTGATGTATGCAGACAAATCTCAGTAGCAAGCAACTCTACTTAAAATGACTACCAGAGATGTAACCAACACAGGTTTTAATGTTATCAGAAACCCCCCAAGCTAATTAACACTTAAAGGAATTTCAGAGCAGTTTAACAACTAGTGCAGAGCTTCAGACACACACACAAGACAGTTTCAACAGAGCTAGATCTGAGGAATCAGTCCAAGTTATAACAACCACAATAAAATGCAGGAAATATACTTAAATCAGCTTATGTCCAGTTGATGTATGCAGACAAATCTCAGTAGCAAGCAACTCTACTTAAAATGACTACCAGAGATGTAACCAACACAGGTTTTAATGTTATCAGAAACCCCCCAAGCTAATTAACACTTAAAGGAATTTCAGAGCAGTTTAACAACTAGTGCAGAGCTTCAGACACGCACACAAGACAGTTTCAACAGAGCTAGATCTGAGGAATCAGTCCAAGTTATAACAACCACAATAAAATGCAGGAAATATACTTAAATCAGCTTATGTCCAGTTGATGTATGCAGACAAATCTCAGTAGCAAGCAACTCTACTTAAAATGACTACCAGAGATGTAACCAACACAGGTTTTAATGTATTAAGAAACCCCCCAAGCTAATTAACACTTAAAGGAATTTCAGAGCAGTTTAACAACTAGTGCAGAGCTTCAGACACACACACAAGACAGTTTTTTGTTCCTCAGCTTTGCTCACCCTAGGGGCCCTAAAACCAGTGCCATTTCTTCAAAAGTTTTAGGTTTCTTTTCTTTCTATTTCTATGTCTCTTTGGCTTATCTCCTGCTCCAGACACGTTTCCAGTGTGTTTAGCTCCAGCCGTATCTTATAGCACACTGAGTGGCACTCTCTTGTTTTTTTATCCTTATTTGGCTGTATTGCTTATCTTGGCACAGTCTTCATCCAGGTGTCAGGAGTCCTTAACAAGGGTTCAACTCTTTTGACTGATCTGGGAATCCAAGTAAACACTCAGAAATCTTCCTCGACATCTTCACACTGGATTGTCTTTTAGACACACTGCATGCAGGAGAAGGTGGAGTTTTATCTGGAAACCTTTCTGAGCTTCGCTGTTTAGTCTTGGAGTTCAGCCAGAGAGTTGCTCATGATTCTGGGGTTCATGGCGTCTGTATTTGTCATGATTCCTCTCACTAAACTGTACATGAGAAGGATTCTACGCATCTAAAAAACACATGGGCTATCTTGCAAACAGGTTGCTCTTTCCTGGGATCCTAACTTTATGCTGGAAAAGTTAAGCACATTTACATTTAAACCTGTTTTTTGGTCAGATTTAAGGTTCACTACAGAGAAAACTGTTCTGTGTGCTGTGGCATCTACAAGATAACTATCTGAGTTGCTAGCTGTCTTGGTAGGTTTACCATATCTTCTTTTGGGATAGGGTATCAGTAAGAACAAGTCCCTCATTCATACCCAGGTCTGTTTTAGAGCAATTTGAAACAGGCCATCAGTTTCCCAGTGTTCTATCCTAACCTTCAGAGCCAGGGAGAAAGAATGAAAGAATGACTCCTACTCTGGACACAGATAGCTCAGGTACTATCTTCACAGAACCTAGTCCTTTAGAAAATCCAAATGGCTATTTATTTCTTAAATTGGGAGAAAGAAAGGATAACCTGCTTCAAACAGACTATTTCCAGTTTTTGTCCTTGGCTATTGCTTTTTGTTATACCCACCATGATAAACCACTTCCAAGCAGTATTAATGCTACTCTCTCAGAGCCTTGTCTTCTTTAATGGCATATTGAAAAGTGGTGAACTCTAGAAGCTTTTTAGAGACAGCTGCATAGTCATTTGTATATACCTATACTAGGAATTACATACTGGATTATTTTCTGTAGAGCCAGGACTGGCTTTGCTAGGACTATTCTCCAGGGGCTCCTGGATGCATTTCCTTCCTCCTCCAAGGTTGAATATGCTTTGGTAATCAACACATATAGCCTAAAGGCTGCTGTAGCAGCGGGAATGATTAAATAGTACAGATGTGAAAGTTGCACTTGCCCATAACAGTAGATGTTTGAATTCCTCTCTGCTGCAGTAGGCATACCCACCTACCTTCCCATAGTGGTATATATGGTTATTTCTTGTTTGTTTTGTTCAAGATGAGTATGCTGCTATTACCTTTAAGACAAGAAAGTCCTGAAGATTTTCCATACTTGACTGCTGATTTTCCCTTCTCTGGGGTAACCAGTAAGCAATCAGAGTGGAAATGTGGGAGAGAGCCAGAGCTTTTGGAAGTTGTCTGGTTGTTATAGCTTAGGCAGTACACTACCTGTGTAGCCTAAAGGCTAGTGAAACAGTCAGTAATTTGAACATCTACTTTTTTTGGTAAGTGCAACTTACGTAACTGTACTTTCCTGGAGATTTCCACGTGGATTAATTATACATCAGTATTTTATCTCGTCTCCTCCTATCTTATCTGTTATTTGTTGAGACTCATGGGTTCATAGGTTAGTACTAGGCTAATGACCCTGGAGCCAATACAAGCCTAGCCGAAGAATATTCCCAGTCATCCTGTTGCTGGACATTAGTTCCTTGTGCCCCTATCGAGCAAGCCTGTTGAAGTGATCCCTGGGGTGAACTTCCTGTTACCCATCCACTCGTCAAGATTTTTCTTGAAGAGGGCTAGTAAAGTGCTCTGCTTTACATGAATGGGGAGTTTATTCCAGAGTATAGGAAGTCTCTGGGTTAGGAACCTGTCCCTCCAGCAGGTTCTGTTTATTGTGGTGATGAGGTTGAGGTCTTTGGAGAGTGTGGTGCAGAAGGATTGAGACTTTTTCAGATGAAGCATGTCTAGCAAGACTGGGTCAGACATGGCTTTGTATGCCAAGCAGAGATCGCCTCTAAGTAGGCTATATGAGACGGAGTATAGCTGGAGTTTTTTGAGTCTGTCTGCATAGGGCATGTGTGTTGAGTCCTAGGGTCCTCTTTGTGAGGAATTTTTGTGGCCTCTCCATTTGTTGTAGGTGTTTAGTAAGGTACATGCCAAATGGGGCATTGTACTCTGTAATGGGTCTAATGAGTTATGAGTAGAGAGGGACTGTGACTTATTTTTTCCTGGATGAGAAACCTTTTGTAATGAGGTGTGCCACATAGAAGGACTTTCTAACAACAGTGGCAATGTGGTTGTTGAAGGAGAGGTTGCTATCTACCTGTGTCCCTAGATCTCTTTCACACCTTGGGAGTTGAGTGAGCTACTGTCAGTGTGGTAGTTCGTGGGCACTGTGTTTTTAGGTTCATAGATTTATAGGTTAGTACTAGGCTATCTGCCCTAGGGCCTATAGAAGCCTAGCCATAACAATTCCCTGGATATTTCTTCCCTGATAAGATCCTTACTATTGCAAACCAAGTTCCAGTCCCCACCCATAAAAAATACTCCCTGCTGAAAGCTGATTTTTTCTTTTAAAATTATTTTAAGCTGCATAATAGTAGGTTTAGGTAGAATATAAATAAATGCCAGCATAATCCTTTTCCATTGCCAGTACCCCATTACTGCCACAGTTCTTCCATTATTGCTTCTTCCCTTCTGTCATTATTGGAGTCTCTCTCGGAATCAGTATTATTACTCCAATTTTATTTGTCCCATATATTTTGATGTATGGCCACTCTGAAGTCTGTATTTGCTTAATTCACATACTCATTTCTATCCAAATGTGTCTCCTACAGCATTGTTGTGTGCAAGCTACATTTCGTAACATAATTCAGTACATTTTACTTTTTGTCTGTACTTATAAGGCTCTTTACATTCCTTGACAATATGAACATTATAATAGAAAGCTCTTACTCCCACCCTTTATACGTGACAATTATTTTGAATGCTCATTTCCAACGTTTACCTTCTGTACATTCATTATTGTTTGTTAGGCTGAACTAGTATGTAGTTGCTTCTTGTCATGTCCATTTGAACAACTATCACATTTTCGTAAGTTTTTTTTTACTTCAGTAAAAACACTCAAACAAAAAAAACAAACAGATTTTTAGAACCCCCATCCTCTTTTAACTTGCAATGCACACTTTCAAAACCTGAAGTTTATCCCTCATATAGGAGCAATTTCCCCATATTTATAACTGCACACACAGTCCTTACCTATTCTAAAATTAAGGTCACCATGCTAGAGTGCATGTTAGAGCCTGTGTTACTACTTACACTTATTAATGTATTTTCTTTTTTTTTCTATATTCCCCTCCCAGATGTGAAAAGAGTTTGCATGCTTTCCGTAAGCATTTACTTTTAGCCCTAAAAAAATGTGCTCTGGCTATCTTTAAATAAGCTAAACTCTGTACTGTTATATTAAATGCATTAAAATATCAAGTCTGCTGGGAAGGCAGCTACTTCTATATCTTTTTGACTTCCAGCAATTTCAAACTTCATTTATTTTTCTCTGAACTGAATGCCAGTGTACCTTTAAATCTTAAACTTTGTGCAGAGAGAAAAATATGAATTACAGTGTTGCAGTGGTCTAATGATTAATTGCTTGCAACTGTAGTCTTCCAAGTAAAATCAGGTGGTGATAAGAAAAAAACAGCTAGTAACTTTGCAGATGCATGAAATAATCTTTGTAAAATTCTCTCAGAAAATGCAGTATTGAGTTCTCATGGTTAATTGCTTGCACTTCTAGACTCCCACTGAGAGCATTTGATAATTGAAAAATATCTAATGAATTTGCAAATACAAGAAAAAAAACTGCCATTTCCATGCATCTCAATGTTTTGTCTTATTTTTTTCAACCTGTTTGGTTAAAAGCACTTTGTAGCTTAAACCAAGGGTGTTAATTTAGATATACACCCCAGCAAAAAAGAAGGGAGATTACCTTAATTCTGCATATAATATGATCAATAGACTTTTATATCTCTCGCCTCTGTAGCATAAGCTCACAACATTACATTAACTTTAACTCACTTCTCTCCATCCTCTCTCACCCTAGCAGAGCAAAAAACCTGGATACATTACATCTAAGAAATTAATATGTTCAACATATACAGCAGCCACTGATAAGACACCCCCCCCACCTCACATTTAAAATGACCCTAACTGCACTCTGTACAAAACTGTTTTATAATATACTGTGTAATTTATATCATAACATTTATACTTTACTTACAGTTACTACTTTAGTCAATTCAGTGTTGTCCTAAACATTAATGGCAGAAAGTGTGATATATATTTTACAGTTCACCCACCAGTTTAACACAGTCAACACAATTCCAGTCTTTTTCAGCCTCATCTTGCAAAGCCACATTTCACATAGCTAATCATATATTTAATGATGTTGATGCTTTACAGTTTTCATTTATTCTCTAATTGTTCAATGTTGCTGGTCTTTTTGCTGGTCATATCTGTCACCCAATACAAGTCTCTGGTTCAAATTCAGAATACTCATAATTCTTCTAGTCAGTACTTGTGCTTTTTTCTGTCACAGAGTCGTTTTCCTTTAGAACAATGGAAAAGGTTTCACTGTCAAAGTCACTTTATAGGCTTTATTATTGTCAGAAGAATGAGAATAGCATCCCATTCTGCTTGCTGGCTCACTTTCTTTTGGCTAAACATTTTGTATTTCCTCCTCACCATGTTCTACATCCAAAATTGGCTTTGATCCCCCAGGAAAAGTATTATGAATAGGACAGCTTGAATCTCACATCTGCCTCTTGACATTCCCAGATTCCTGGGATAAACTTGCTTCTCTTCTCTCTGGTGTATAGTGAACAGTCATTTTCTACAAACACTCAGTTGTCTCCAATTTTTAATACTTTTCCTTTCTATGACAATTTTATCAAGAGTAAATCTTTCCGCTGCTAAGATTGCAAATTTACTAATATAGATCTTGGCTGCTTTCTCAGGAACTGATATTTGCACAGATGCCTCAGACCAAGCACTGATCCTGGGGGCACTATACTCACTGGCAGGGCTGATGCCATTTAGAATGATGAGGTCAGAATACTTAAGAGAAATTATGCCAGGACTGACACTGATGTGTCAGCTTCCAACGTTGTCTATGACACCATAAAAGTCAAAGCAGAAAGTGTTTGAATGGTGAGGATAATCCTGATGTCTTTGGTTTTGGTGAGTAAACTACAGTGGGTTCCCTGTCCTTAGCAGAGTAGAATGGGGACGTGGCACCAGAAACCCTTGCCTTCGCCCTGAGAATTGCCATTGACACCTTGTTGCACTTGGACTCTTGAATGACTGTGGTTGGGTTTTATCATGAAAGCTTGGGCTGCAGAATGGAAGTAATTTCTTACTCTATGCCAGTATCAGGTTTTTCATACTTTGCGTTTTTGAAAACTGAGTCAAAGGAGAAGCAGCTTTCTATACAGTCATAAAAGAAACTTGTTTAATGGATAGCTCCATATTTTTCTGTCTAACCACAGATGCTGGAGAGGAAGACCAAGAAGGAAAAACCTTAGGACATTCATGTGGCCTTTGCTTTTGCCTAGGTGGAGAAGGGGTATCTTTTTTTGAGACGTTAGGATATATACTGGGGTTCGCCTCAACACTGAAAAATGTTCTGATTGAGAAGAACCATACGGAATCATGCAGAGAGGATCTTCTAGAGATACAAACTTAACTGGTCTTGCCTTTGTCCAATAGTAGATGATGTGAACTATCTGCAGATGGAACTGGCATTTATGTACATCTTGGCTTTCTGCAAGATAAATTAAACACTTTTCATGGATACCTTGGGGAAAATTTTCTTCTTCCCACAGGCACACTTTTTGAAGGGGTTATCTTTCTTGATAAGTTGGCATATGCTCAAACAGTCTAAAGTCAGAACAGATATGAACTTTATTAAAAAGTATGTATGTGTGTGTGTGTGTGTGTGTGTGTGTGTGTGTGTGTATATATATATATATATATGTATGTATATGAAAAAAAAAAATATATATATATATATATATACATATATATATATATGAAAATATATATATATAAGAAAACCTCCAACAATAATGACCAAGGAAAGAAATATTCTGATGTTAACAAAATATGAAAATAAAAAAGAAATCAGAGTTGCCTGAAAATTCGCAGGTAGCATGGAGGTGTTCTGACATCCATCCAGGTTGAAGTACTGCTGCAAAGATCTGGAGAAGCTAGGCACCATGGAGCATATGGGATAGAGTAGAGTTTGTGGCAGCTTGGGAAGCTTTTAACTGTTGAGTAGTCCTAATGCCTGCTGGCCTTGATTCTGACTCTTGCCAAAATGGACCTCTTCTTACCAGGCTTAAGAAAGCCAAAAGCCATGTATAGTGCCAATGAAGGAAGAAGGACATAAAATGTAACAGAAAAGAAGGGACAGTGAGAGGTTGGGGACAGAAAGAATGACAGGATGAGTGCATACTGGGTAAACGTAGGCCGCATTCAAAAAGCTTAAGGACATTTATACCACTAAGTGGAGCATTGTGTCTTATAAATGCATAGTAGTCAAGTCAACCAGACAAGATCCGCTGTTTTGTGTGGGGGATAAACTATTTTCTGAGTTGCTAATGTGATTTTGGAGTAGGTCTGTATAAGTGAGTTATATGTGAGTGACTGTGTGTGTGTGTGTGTGTGTGTGTGTGTGTGTGTGTGTGTGTACTTGTTAATGCTTGGCCAGCATGTTGACCTTTACACCTTACCTCTGCAGTTATGCGATCTTGGAGTTGGTATATTTAGTTGGGGAGGTATGGATGGGTTTTCTTTGCTTCGGTGTTAGTGTGTTTGCGGGGTTGGGCAAGCGGTTACTTACCCACAATGATCTGTTGGTTTTCTGAGCAGTCAGTCTTCTGGAGTTTTGGGTTTTTCGTCTCAGTGTTTTGAAAGTTGGGTAAGTGGAATTTTGGTCTAATGAAGTAGACCCATATATATAGATACACACACACACACACATATATATGTGTGTGCGTGAAAAGAAAAAATAGGAACAAGGGCTCTCAGAGGACAACACTGTAGATTATATATCTGGAAATAAAGCAGTACCAGTGCAACCACCATGGCAACAGGCATAAAACAATAAAACTTTAATAAATTAGATAAAAACGAGTCATCAAAATAACAGATGCGCACTTTCAGGTATACGCATACCCTTCATCAGATCTGTTAAAGCAATGGACAACAATTTATGTTAAAACTCTTGTGGCCAATCAGTAGTAAGTTCTGGACCAACACCTCTTGAGGGCAATATCAGCAAAGCTCCCATATTAACAAATGACTTAGTTCAGAAATCTTGCAACTAATATTTATGTAGCAGACAGTACACAATAACTTAATTCAAAAGTCTACCAACTAATCAAAGTCAACAGCCCAGTCACCACCTCTTAGGAGCAGACATCAGTGGAGTCTAGTATTATATCCAATTAAACAGTTCGCAGCAACCTGTTTTGAAGAATTTCCAAGCAATTAGTATCAACACTTCAGCCAACACCTCTTAGGGGCAAGTTCCAATAGAGTCTCAATGCTATATCAAACCACACAGTTCGCAAAAATTTATTCCAAAGATCTCATAGCTAATCAGTAACATCATCTAACCCAAGCTTCTTGGAGGTAAATTACAACAGCATGTATATGTTAAGTCCAGGTGGTTTATCTATTTGCATATCACAAATCCAATGCATTTCAGCAAGTTCTATTAAAATAGATAAATCACCACCTCTTACACCTCTTGAGGGCATTATCAGCAGGGCTCCCATATTAACAAACAGTTCACGATATTTTAATTCAGAAATCTCACAGCCAATCAGTGCCAGCATTTAAGCCAAAACCTTTTTGGAGTAGATTTCTGTAGAACATGTGTCTCCATTGAGACCACTCAATTCAAACTACAGGAAGATACCAGTGGCAAATATACCAACATTAAAATTAATTGTTTGTATACTATCTCCGCATAGCGTCCACTCATATCAAACTACAGGAAGTTACTAGTGGCAGAGATAAACCTTGCAGCAGCTTTTTATGTATGTTGCCTCTATCTGAAAGTTAACGATAGCCGTGTTACTGTCCCAAAAGTAGTGGCACATCACCAGCTCAGTCATTTCTTTAACAATATTCCTATAATGTCTTTCTTCTGCTCTCTGTCATCCTTTTTTACTTTAACTAAATCTAGGTCCTTTCAAGTCTACCTACAATGGTGTTTTTCTTTTCAGCTAATGCCGTAGTCGTTTTTGGAGTACTGAAAAGAAGTATCATTCTGTCTTTTTTGAAGATGCAACTGTTTAGCTAACGCACATATTTGGCTTACTGATTGTTTTTGTAGTCTACTCACCAGTAGTGTCACGGGTTCGTGCATGCACTGTATAACTCATGCATTATGTTGAATTTTTAAGACTTATGTCTTCTTATGATGCATTGTTTATTTTAAAAACTTTGAACGGTGTCACACCATCTTTAAACTAGTCTATACTCTTCAAACATCCAGTGATGTGCTTACACTATGGCAGTATTCAGTGCAGTGTTATGTTACTTATATATTTTTTAGTAAGAGTTTTTGTTGGCATTCTTACATCTACATATAACAAATGTGTGAATACTCCTTGTAACAAGCTGAATGTATGAGCGGTTAAACACAGCATTTGCATAGTGTCGTTTCATGCTTTATGTACTTACTGAATGTGTACGTTTCTGGTATATGAGTTATGGTTGAAAACTTTTGTATTTTGCTTTTATGTTTCCCTTGTACACTGTTAGATGTCAGTTGGAATAGTTACCTTCGGTACATTTTTGCTGCGCTGTGCCACACATGCAACATAGTATTCTTTATAATATTTACTTTAGGGGCCTTAGTTTGCATGAATCTCTAAGTGCTAGATCTCTGTGCAGAAGCATTGCTGTTGATGTTTTGTGGGTAAAACAGTACATAATGTTCATTGACTTATTCCTGCCTTTAAAGAAATAATACTGGCTTAACGCAGTGTAGAGATTGTTTATGAGTTGCTGATATATCTATAACTGTATATTCAACATTGATGTTGTTTGTCTTTCGGCTTTTTCCCAGTAAGGGGTCGCCACAGTGGAACTCTGGTCCGCTAATGATTGGCAGTAGGTTTTTATGAAACGCCGAGGTGCCAGCCCGACGCCCAACCTTCAATGAAGGCACGCCCATTTTCACATGCATATCTTTGGAACACTACCCAACCGCAGGGAGGACATGCAGACTCCACAAAGAAGGCACTCCCAAGCCAAGCCGAGAATCGAACGGGAGAACCTCTTGCTGTGAGGTAACAACGCTACCGCCGTACCACCACGGCAGATAGTTTTCTAATTTGTCTACAGCTGTTTACTGTGATTGAATCATGTGACCTGGGGTTACAAACTAGGATATAGTTCACACTTAGTCTGACAATGTGAGCCTTTCTTTCTAACAACTAAGTCTGTTATCTTTCCTGTAGTCTGAATACCTGTGCTCCAATTCTGTTTAAATTAAGTTGTATTTTAATGTACCCTACTTTATTTAACTTTTCTCTCCCTTTTCTTCCCTTTTAGGCTTATTCCAGTTCACTAACATAAGGAGCAGTACCCCCATAGCTAGTCACCTGTATGCCATCTCTCCATTGCGACCACTCATAATTCAAATTAAAGGAAGATGCCAGTGGCAAATATACCAACATTAAAATGAATCGCCTGCATACTGTCTCCAGATAGCGTCCACTCTTATATAAAACTACAGGAAGTTACTTGTGGCAGATAGGCCTTGCAGCAGCTTTTTATGTATGTTGCTTCTATCTGAAAGTTGATACCTGTATTACTATCCCAAAAGTAGTGGCACATTACCAGGACAGTTATTTCTGTAACAATATTCATATAATGTCTTTCTTCTGCTCTCTCTCATCCCCTTTTTCTTTTAACTAAATCTAGTTCCTTTCAAGTCTACCTACAATTGTGTTTTTATTTTCAGCTAATGCTGTAGTCGTTTTTGGAGTACTGAAAAGTATTGTTGCCTTTTTTGAAGATACAACTGTTTAGCTAATACAGATTTTTGGCTTACTGATTGTTTTTGTAGTCCACTCACCAGTAGCATCAGGGGTCCAGCCTGCTCCACTGGGGCTCTGTCTGCACAGCTTCCCTGCCCCCATTTCCACACACCCCCACATCACTTTATTTTATAGTTAACCATTCCACAGGCACATAGTACCTACATCCAGTCGCCTGCCACTTTCAATTTAAACCATATCAGAGCTCAGCCTATGACATTTTAACTCTACCATCTACTTCCCCCTCTAACCACAACTCCAGTCATAATTAGCTACCTCCCATTACACCCTACCCCCTTACACTCTCTGCCCCTCCCAGGTTTCCTTTTTAAATTACCTCTTTATCTTATCCCTCCTTATCTCTCTCTTACCCTATAACACAACCATTTTTAGAAATCATCCTCCCTCTAGTCAGTTATATGGCATATTTCTCCATAAACACACTTACCAAAATGCAACTTCTAAACTTCCTTATCCTCTTTCTTCACTCTCTAGTTGCACTCTGTACTTCATATCATTTTCCTCTAGACTTAACTCTAAGTAACCTCAATTCTACAGTTACCTATTCAAGCCAAAATCAAGTATCACACTTCAAAATATCATTAGCCATCTGCAGCATCACTGTCACCAACCTAAAAAGCTACAAAATACTAATAATTGGAATACCCCAAAAAATGTCACATTAAAATATCAGAAACAGTTATTCAAACTCTTGCACTCTCTAGTAAGCATAGCTAAAAAGCTTCTAACTAGTGGTAGCATACGTCCATACCCTGGTCCTACACAATCTACCCCTGCTTAATCTCTAACTACAAACATATTTAACCTACATCATACAAGAACTGATCTACTACTACTAAACTTAAATATAAGAAGCATTGTTAATAAGGTGCATGCCCTAGAAGCTATCCTTTCTCACTATTCCCCAGATATTGTCATATTAACAGAGACCTGGTTCAAACCTCATGTCACAGACAATGAAGTCACCCCTCCAGGCTATAATATACTTAGAGCCAATAGAAAAGAGTTACTAAATCATAATATAACAATCCCTAACAACACTGAATTACTGCTAACCAAACTACAAATCAATCTTAATAAGAATATAATTATTATAGTAATCTAATTTCCTACCAGGCAACAACTTAACTACAATCAAGGAAATTCTGCAAGTTATTTCCAATGATTTCACCCAAGAAACAATCATTATGGGTGATTTCACTACTGATTGGTCAGTCTGCAATTCAGACAACCCCATTAGTCATGTTAACCTCCATGGATTCTCCCACCTTATCCAGAGTCCACTAGAATTGACAAAAAAAAAAAAAAAACAATGTCAAAATGCTGGCAACTTACCAGACAACATTAGTGACCACATACCTACCTATGTGCTCAGGTAGAATAGTAACTCATCCAAATATATTATCTATAGTCAAATTCACAATAAGAGAAATTTTAACCCTTAGAATCTGATACATACCATAAAACAATGTAATTGGACTCCACTAAAGTACTTGCCACTTGACAATGCTGTTGAATACTTCCCTAAATATACTGAATAAAATTTCACCCCCAGAACAATCTGAGTGAAAACTAATAATGCTCCTTGGTTATCTGATGAAAGAAAAACTCTCATTAAGCAAAGAGATAAAGGCATACAAGGAGAAACCAGTTAGACCACTTAACTTACAAACAACTTCGGAATAAAGCTAAGCAACAAATTAAACTGGATGAGAAAAAAAAAACTACTACACTAACATTCAACATAAATATCAAAATAACCCTAAAAAACTCTGGGCTACTATTAATACTATACTGTATTCAGGACAGACCATTACCCCTACACCCACTTTACCAAACAACTCTGAGACCTTTGCTGATCAGTTTAATAAATTTTTCACAGAAAGTATTCTTGCACTAACAAAAAATAATCCACACAATCTACAAGCAACAATTATTTTCATCAGTCACAACAATAGCACCTACTCACTTCAACCTATCCCTTCTAAAACCATTGAAAACTCCTAAGAGAACTAAAAACAACAGCAACAGCAGCTCTTCTGAGTTGCTAAAAATCTCTGCAGAGGCTCTCTCATACCCCATCTCTAGCCTGATTAATCACTCTGTCTCTGAACACTATGTCCCACCATTTGGTAAATTTCTTATATAATTCCCTCTCATAAAGGAGGCAAGTCAAGAGAATTCACTAACTACAGACCAATTGCCATTCTGTCTCCACTTTCTAAACTATTAGAGAAATGTATACATTCCCAACTAATGCAGTATCTCTCAAACAATAATTTGCTGGCTAATTCTCAACATGGATTCAGACCCTTCCATATCCCAACCACTGCACTCCTTAATTTTACCAACACTAGTAACCAACTTAGGAATGAAGGGAAAATAGTCTCATCTGTCTTTCCAGACATGTCAAAGGCCATTGACACTGTTTCTCACAACAAACTGTTAAATTTGCTTACAGAATTAAAACTCACTTCCTCCACTCTGTCTTGATTCCATAGTAACCTTACCGACTGGCAACAGGTAGTGAAGTGGCAGCAAGACCTTTCCCCACTACTCCCAGTTACATTTAGGGTGCCACAAGGCTCTGTCCTTGACCCATGTTCACTAACAAACTCAACTCATCCACCTCACTAGCTAATGTTATCCAATATGCGGATGACTCAACACTTATTTGTGCAACTTCCACTATGCAACAGCTCCTGGATACTACACAAAAAACATTTACAAAAATTGAAACACGGTTGTCCAATTCCCAACTTATACTAAATCCCAAAGAATCAAAACTTATGATTTTCCAGTCGACTAGACTCTCTGCCCTCCCTTCCAATTTTTACATCATTGCTAAAGTTAACACTAAAATTACTCCTGAATCTCATATTAAATTACTAGGAGTTATAGATGACAAGCTGAGAACTGACTTGCACATCTCTGTCAGTTAAGAAACTGCACACAAAAATGGGTGCCCTATATAGAAACAAAAAATTCTTATCAGATACTGCAAGAGCCACTATTGCCAGAAGTTATCTCCTGTCAACTCTTCTTTATGCCTCACCCATACTTACCAACCTCAAAAAACAGACATAGATAAGCTGGAAACATGCTATGGCAAAATAGCCAAGTTTGCCACTGGTACATCACATAAATCCTATCACTGTGTTGCCCTAAAAAACTTTCCTGGCTTGAACTTCCACAACTACTAGCATATAACCCATTAGTTCATCATGGCCTATAAGCTAATTTATAATTCTGATAAAACACCTTCTCAACTGTACCTTCTACAACCTTGCTCCAGCTCACGTTCACTTCAGTCATCAAACAAATCTTTCTTCATGTCACCAAAAGTATTAATACAGCAGGTCACTCCCTATACTCCTGCTATGTTTCTAAAGCTTGAAACGCCATTCCCCATCATATAAGAGTCACAAGTAGCCTTAACCAATTTTAGAAAATGCTCAAGACTTACTTGTCAAACGCATGGCTCTGCTCATGTAACACACCAGGCTAAGTGTCTCACACAGTTAATTTCAGTAGAACTTCATGTACTATGCTTGCTCAACTATTGAATCTGTTACCTACATGTATATCCTTTCTAAAATTGTACACTGTGTATGTATATACATTTATATGATCAAGTTTTACATGTTTTACTTTTGTTAAAAAATCTTTTACTATTCTGTATGTAATGGAAACTAAATAATTATGTTTTCTCATATTTTTTTGTTACATTTTATGGAGCTTTTCTCCCCAGGACTTCGCTGAAAATGGGTTTTGCACAGTCAGACTTTCCTGGCTAACAAATGTAAAACAAAATAAAATAAGTAAATATGTCATTGTCCTTCTAGGTCACCTCTAAGTTTTATCTTCTTCTTTAGTCCTTATCTAGAGTTAGTCCTGTCTTGTGGCAGCAGTCAAAAAGAAGTGATATCACAACCACTGCTGTAACATTAGCTAAGGAGAAGGGAACGGGTGCAGAATGATAAGAAGTACCTGTTTTGTATTCGTTTATTTTAACGATTTAGAAGTGATTTTTTTTTTTAAATTGTGGTTTTGTGCTTGGAAGAGGAAAATGTTCAGCTACAGTAAAATAATGCATAATTTGCCAAATGCAAGGAGGAAAAGCAATGTTAATATAATATCCATCATGCGTTAAAGTAACTTGCAGCATTGTAATAAGAGGGCTACAACTCACCAATGTCAGTCCTCAAATGTCCATTTTTCCAGCTAGCAGAGGCTCCCTTGTTAAACAGGGTAGTATCCATCTTGCAGCCTGTATTAGCTAACATGCATTCTGTGTAAAGCCAGTGTTGCCAGTTTCACGATTTCTGCCATATTAGTCACTCAACTACACTTCCATCTGACAAGTAGTTTGATATACTGAATTCTAGCCAAGATAGGTAAACCAGTCTTGGATTGGAAACTGATAAGTTTACTTTGGATAATAATATTTTAGGTACACTTATGTAATGAAATCCTCAATAACTTCTATTTCATACTGTGTTTTTGGAGAAGGAGCCACTGCATGCTTGCCTCTCAACCTCTTAACACAAGAAGTGTGGACAAGGCCTAAAATAATAGGGGGACATATGCCCCAAAATAGTGACATTTTTAAATATTGCTCTTACAAACTTAGAAAGTTGCTAGAATAGCAGGATTTGTGTTAGCATGCATTTTCTAAAGGATATGACACCTGAAACTCAAATGTATGTCATTATTTGGCTGAGTTGCCAGAAAACCACAAGCTTTACGAGGAACAGACCAAAAATATGACTTAAAAGTCTGGGCGTTTTGCGAAAATATGGATGGTTAAGAGGTATGACTGCATGCTGTTGAGTCTTGTGATCAGTAGAAAGGTGGAGAGAATAAAAAGGCTAAGGCAGAACAAACCTTTTTATTCTCTCAGATTTGTAGAACATAAGTAGAAATCTAGGTTTGGCTCAGATAAGATGGAAGGAAAAAACAGGGATTAGTCACAAATTAAAACATAATCTAAAATAAATTATATTAAGTTCTAGTGAAAACACGTACAGTTTCCGAAACAGGGCTATCTTAAAACCTGTGGCTCACGACCTAAAAATCAGCATTCTTTATGAAGAAACATTCTGACCAGGGATAAGCTTGATAAGCTGAAGTCTTCAAAAGTGATGATATCTTTTAATATTTCTTTGACAGAGGAATCTGTATGTATTTCTGCCGTAAATACTATTCCATCCTACTTGACATTTCAGAAGGTTGGCTTTGATAGCAAAATGGTAACTGAACACTCCCCTATCAGTTCATCAATGTCATTTTCACGGGTTCAGGATCCGGCCAGTAGGACAGACAGCCCTGGAAGTGGTAGTTAGCTACTGGTGCCTCATGATAGACTATCTTGTATGAGCCAGAAATCCTCTCAGATGCAGCTGAGCATACACTGGGCTTATGCAAGTCTAGCAGTGAATGTGCTATCCAACAACTTCATGGGTCTCCCAGTCTATTTACTGCTACTAAAATACCTTTGTTGTGCATTAAAAAGAGTGAGAGATCTCTGGCATCTTTCTCTGAAACCTTTGTGTAAGGCATTCAGATTTTCCACTGGGTTGCAACAGGGAGTTTGATGGCAAGTAATCTTTGTTCTCAAACTCACCTCTAGAGCATATTTCCTGTGAAGAAAACTGCATTTAATGAAGGAGTCATTTGACTGGGGTGATCATCCAAGGATGTTTTATCTCCATAAAGAAGTCTTGAGTCCTTCTACAACACTTACAAAATTGGTCCTGAAAGTTCTTTATTCTCAGACTCACACACCAAAGAAAGTTGTTAGATCTACACAGGGACAGTAGTTTCTGAAGAAGTGCACAATAGTGATTTCTCTGTCCCACACTAAAGTTTATATTATTTATTTTTTCTTCCGCCTGATAAATCCAAGGTTATGGACTGGCTTTGGAAGAAAGTGTGTATTACTTTTAATCTGTCAATCAGAACAGTTAATTAATTACATAATTCACATGATTCAGTATTAGGTAAGCTGCAGTGATGCAGCGGTAGTGTTGTTGCCTCACAGCAAGAAGTTCTCCTGTTCGATTCTCAGCTGGAGTGCCTTCTGTGTGGAGTCTGCATGTCCTTCCCACAGTCGCATGGCGTTCAAAAAACATGCGTGAATGGGCGTGCCTTCGCTGAAGGTTGGGCGTCGGGCTGGCAACTCGGCACCATAAAAATCTACTGCCAATCATTAGCGGATCGGAGTTTCGCTGTGGCGACCCCTAACCGGGAAAAGCCGAAAAGACAAACAAACAAACATGATTCAGTATTAGAGCTTTATAATGCAAAACTGCAGTACTAAGATGTGATTAACTTAGAAACCATGAAAAAAGTAGTGTCTACAGGTGATAAATTTAGGATTCCTATGACTAAACATACATGTAATGGTGTTGGTGTCTCTGTCAAGCTTTCTATGGGAGTTACCAACTGGCTTCAAGCATGGCAAAAGAAATTTGGCTGGTAGTGGTCTGCATATCTTTAGTTTGTTGTTAGTTTCCCAGTCCTTGTTCCTCAATGTTACATTTCTCTAAGAGTATATTTTCTGTTGTTGGACTTAACCTAATCTGCAAGGAGTACCTGCATGTGGCAGACCTGTTTTGGGTACTTCTCCTTTGACACATTGTTGTGAATTTGTAACTGCTATATTTAATTAAAGGGCTGTAGGACAAAGCCCCCCACGGGGGATACAGGAGAACTTACCACAGAATTGTTTAGGTATTGTTATGGGCTGGTGCTGTCAGTCATTTGTGATGAACGAACCCATTCTCAGTCGTACAGGAGTCATTTGTTCATATGGGGCTGCAGCCCACAACTGAGGATATGAATAATGAGATCTGTGTTGCTGCTATAAGGATCTGGTCATTGTTTGGGTGCTGCAGTGATGATATTGTCACAAAACTAGAAGAAAGAGGAAACACTATGACTGGTGTAAAGCATGTGCTCTATAGCCCATTGCCTGGTATTTGTTGAATTTTCCAGCTTTCTGGAGACCCTTTAGGAAGCAGTAGTTCTCCCAACAGGCTAGACAGATGGTCAGAGGTAAAAGTGAGAAATCTAAAGAACCAGTTATCACAGGGCAAATAAATGACAATTCCACGTTCCCCCTGTTTTCCAGAAAGCCATATCATAAATGGAGGATTCACATGTTTTGTAGCAGATTGGGAAACAGTTTGTTATACACATTTGGTTGATGTACATTCTTGTTCGTTTTCAGTACCAAAAACAGGCAGGCAATGGAGACTGGTGCTACCTTTATTTTGTGTGAAGATAAGCCGAGCTGGCAGACAAAGAAAGCTCTGCTCTGCCCACACATCTGTTCCTCTGCTACTCCATCTGTCCAATACTGCCTAGTAGCACTTGTCTGTTTTGTTCTCCACTTGTCCCTCCACACTCCACTACTCTTCCTATGAAAAACAATTTTCACATTGTATTCTTGAATCTTGCTCTTTCCAGTATTTATTTCCCTTTCTGTGGAGCAGCAGCCCTCTCCCACTGTAACCCTTTATCATCCCGTGAACTTGTATCATATCCTTGGCCCACCTCCCTATCTTCCACTGTTCATGACCATCCCTTCACTAGCCTTTCCTCATAGCTATTTCTTTTTACCATTCTGCTTACTTTTTTGAAGTACTGATAATTATTCCTGTCTTCTCCTTGTACAGCTTCCAGAACTGCACCCAGCATTCTAGGTGTGATCTCTGCATTGCCTTGTAAAATGTCGTTCTTGGTATTTTCATTTCCCTCAAGCACTGATTTATCAGATTTTCATATTTTTGCCATCTGGGGCACGAGGATTACTAGAGAGAGAGAGAGAGAGTGCATGTTTGGCTTCCTAAACTGTGGAAGCAGTAAACTTCTTCAGCAGGTGAATGGGAATGTGTATTTCCATGTGGAGGCATAATGGCCCAATGGTAATACAAGTTGTATGTACCTCTTCCAAAGGGAAGAGGCTGGAAATTAAAAAAAACTAATCCCCTTATTGCCAGGATTCTGGCTAGAGCACAAGCAGTCCCTATGGATGCTTGATGATGGCTGTTCCAGAGTTGGGGGAGGTTTGATGTCCAGCATGTATAAGGGCCAAAAGTGTTTAAAAAAAATGTCCCAGTTCCTTGCTGGCCTATGTAAGGCCAGAAAGGGGCCATGCTGCATACTTTTAGCTACATGCAGAGGCAATGCTGCTGTGTTTTTTTTGTTTTTTTTTTTTTTTTGCCAATCACAGAAACAGAAAACAGACCCAGTCTCAGTTTTTCAGTGATTTCCTAAGTCTCAGCAAAGGGCTATCTCACAGACTAGGTAATCCCAGCTGTAGGGATTACTGCAAGTTTTTGAGCTCAGCATTGAAACAAGCTCTGGCCTAGTTTCATTCTGGCTTCTTCAGACTTAGCAGAGGGCCAGTTCCCTTCCTAACTGCATAGACATAGGGACTGGTGCAATTACTGCCAGCAGATCCAAACAGATGACAGCCTTAGTTGTGTTAGTAGACCTGTATTTGTTCCATTCTTTGTTTTCTTTGTCTCCTTGAATTCCTTTAGTTAATCACACCTTTTACTTTGTTCAGGTTCCTGTTTCTGAGGATCTCAATTACACTCTTCAGAATAGCAAGGCTAAAAAGCGCAGATGCAGAAAGTAATAATGTGTCTTGTGCAGAAGTACATGCTGTGATGTTCTTCGTGTTTCACTGTTGCAGTCTTCACACTTGGGTTATCTGCCTGCTGTTAGCCCTCAGTCGGCCCGAATACCAGAGTCCTGGGATTTCTGCGTCAGAAGCTGTTGCTTCTTCCATGAAGTCAGGTCATCAGGGGTATAAAACATGCAGCCGACGCCATTACACCAGCTTTTCTTGCCATGTGGGAGCCCGAAGCAGAAGCAGTTCGTAAGTGCCGGTCGGCCGCTACCTGAAATTTTAGTTTTTCGACTTTCAAACTGAAGTCTTCTAAAGCTAAGTACCCTGTCGGGGATCCTTTTTCTTGCTCTAACCGATGTCAGAAAAAGTTAACAATTGTCTTGCCTGTGGAAAGCAAATACCTCACAGAGATTTTCATTCTTACTGCATCACCTGTTTAGGCTCAGACCACGACATTCCTTGCTGTCAGTTTTGTGCCTTGTTTAATGCCCAAACTATTCGTCATTGGGCTATCTTTGTCTCTAAATTCTTTTGCTGTCATTCTCCATATTCCGAAATGGCTTCGATAAGCCATCCGACTACCAATCTTCTGAAAAAAGGTAAGGATAAAGAGAGAGACAGACCGCATAGGTCCAAATCTGCCAGCGATGCTTCCGTTAAGCTAATCGCCAGTCCGCCGGTACTCAGTGAGGCACCTTTGCAGCTCGTGATACCCGTTTCTACAGATGTGCAGGCCTCTACTGAGACCCATTCGGAGTCCTGTATGCTGCGAGATGCTTCTTTGACTATGGAACCTGCGGATGTCTCTACCTTGGATGGGTCCGGAGCCGCTGTGCAGGCACCTACTTCTGAGGGTGTATTCAGAACTTCCAATATTCGTATTAAACCGACTACTTTGTTTCTGACTAAAACTACCGAGTTTCTCAGGCCCAGAGTTTGCATTATGCCTAGGAAATCGACAACCAAAGCGCATTCTCAAGCTCCCATGCCACAGAAACAAATGCTTAGAATGGCTGAAGACCTTATTACTTTAATTAGGGGAAGCCAGCATTCCCCCTCTAAAAGATAAAGAATTGATTGTCCTGATTCTACAGACCTTGAGTCCGATGACTCTGATCCTTCTGATTACCAGGACATACCCTTATCTACCTATGAGGATTCAGATGCAGAGGATTCCATTCCCTCTGCCTCCCCTTTAGAGGACTTTTCTTTCGGTGAAATCTTGCATACCTTAAGAGAGTATTTCCGCTGGGAATGCCAGGACTACCCACAGTCCAAAAAGAGACTCAGAGAATTTTTAGACTTGTCTCAGCACAGGCCTCTAGCTATACCCCCTGTCCTGGATATTGTAGATGATGTCTTCATGGAATCCAGTCTTACCCCCTGATACTCTACCACCAGCTCCTAGAAAGCCTGACAGATACTACAGAGTACCTGACTCTCACAAATTTCTCTTTAAAAATCCCACTGTGGATCCAGAGACCATTTCCCAGGGACCTAAATGTATTAAGGCTACTACAGCCAAAAACCCTACCCCTTCGGACAGGGATTCTAGGGCTTTAGACAGATGAGGTAAGAAGGTATATACCTCTGCAACTCTTGCCATTAGGGCTTTAAATTGCCAGTTTCACATGTTGAAGTACCAGCAGAATATTATGGAACTAATTAAACAAAAAATGTTGATTCCTGATTGTACAGAAAATAAAGATTTACAAGAGTTAATGCATTCTGCAAACCAAGTTACCTGTCTCCATAGGGGTTCCCCAAGGATCCATCCTTGGACCCCTACTCTTCTCTGTTTTCACAAATAATCTAGCCTCTGCCACCACACATGGCACATTCATACAATACGCAGATGACTCGACCATCATCTGCTCAGCCCAGTCCCTACCCAAACTGCAAAAAGTCACACAGGAAGCCTTTTCCTCTGTTGAAACTTGGTTATCCGATGCCCAATTAATACTCAACCCAAACAAAACTAAACTACTCATCTTCCAACCCACCAAACATACTCAAAACAACTCTCACTTTAACATCACAGCAAAAGACAACACCACTATATACCCAAATGAACACAACAAATTGCTAGGAGTGGAAATAGACAATAAACTAAAATTTGACATTCACATATCCATGACCATAAAAAAAGTCCACAAAAAACTAGGAGCGTTATACAGAAGTAAGCATCTTCTCACCAAAGCATCAAAGATTTCAGTAGCAAATTCCCACCTTATCTACACCCTACTTTATGCCTCTCCAATATATACCAACCTAAGGCAATGCGATCTAAACAAGCTAGAGACCTGCTACAACAAAATTGCCAAATTCGCCACAGGGACATCCTACCGTAGTCACCACTGTCTGTCACTTGCTGAACTGGGCTGGCTTGAACTCCCTCACCTCCTTCAATGGTATCAACTCTCACTCGCCCACAAACTAGTAAACCATCCACTAAATGTCCCATCCCTCCAGAATCTACTCCAGCCCTATCGCACCACCAGACCACTAAGATCCAGCAACAAAAATCACTTGCAGATCACTAAAGGCAATAACTCTGCTGGTGAAGCACTATTCTCTTGCACCATAGCCAAATTATGGAACTCCCTCCCACCCACAATTACCTCCGTACCATCATGCACCCACTTCAAAACTTTACTAAAAGTGCATCTAAAAACATGCTGGCTATGCCCTTGCCACTCCCACTCTAATATCACCCACCCCATCCAACCACTACCTTTCTTTCCACTCCACTAACTACCTTGATTATAGCAAGCTCAGATGCTCATAAGCCTAGTACTTATACAGCAGGAACTTCTTATTTTAACATTTGTTAATGTCTGTTATGTACTTCACAGATAAAGATTCTAGTTGTCTACTGATGTACTATGTTCTTCATCTGTAAATATGTTGTAAATTGCTATGTAAATTGTTAATCGCTATGTAATCCAATGTAACTACTGTCTGTTTATTTTAACTGTGGAGCTTTTCTCCCCGGGCCTCCGCTGAAAATGGACCTACGTCCAGTCGGACACTCCCGGTCAACAAATATAAATAAATAAAATAAATAAAAGTTAGTAAACATACTTTGCAGTGTGGTTTTGATGCCTTAGAAGCATCTTGCAGGGCTGCTGTCACTGGGTCTGTACTGAGAAGACATGCTTGGCTGAAGGAACAAATCTTGCCAGACCATGTCAAAGCAAAATTACTAGATGCTCCATTAAACCAAAAATGTTTGTTTGGCACAAAAGCAGAAGTTCTTAAAAAGATGGAGGAAAAAGCTAAATCTATGCAAATTGTTAAAGATTTCTTACAGGTACAGCCACCTAGATTCAGTAGACATTGTCCTTCTAAAAACTGGTCCATTCCAGTCCCTCCCAGACCTTTTCAGTTTAAACCCAGGGGCAACAGACCACAAAGACTACAGTCTCAGGATATGCAGAGATCTAAACAATGGAGTGCTCCCACCTCAAAAACAGGGAGTGGTAAGCCACCCCCTTATGGAAAAAGTTCACAATGACTTGTCTATCATCCTTCCCAGCCATGCCCAAGTACTTGCACCCCTAGGAGGAAAACTCGCCCTGCATGCAAAAAACTGGCAGTACATTACCCAGGACCAATGGGTCCTAAACATTGTATCCCAGGGATACAGATTCTACTTCCACTCACTGCCATCCCCAAGCAGGTTGCCAGACCTTCCTCCAAACCAGTTGGCAGAGGCTCAAAGCAAGTACTTTCTCTTCCCGGTATCAGAGCTATTCAACCTGTTCCAGTAGAGCAAAGGGGACAGGGTTTATTCTCCAGACTGTTCCTGGTGCCCAGAAAAGACAACTCTTGGTGCCCTGTCCTCGATCTGTCCATTCTCAACACCTTCCTGGTGGTACCAAAATTCAAAATGCTTACACTCCAGAAGCTGCTTCCTATGCTAGCCAAGGACTCCTGGCTGGTCAACCTAGACTTAAAAGAAGCTTATCTGCACATCCTCATAAGGGAATCTTGCAGGAAATGTCTACATTTCAGGGCAGACTCTATGCACTATCAGTTCTCTGCACTTCCCTTTGGCTTATCTACTGCACCAAGGGTATTCACAAAATGCCTGGCTCCAGCCATTGCATTCTGCAGGCAGAGAAATATTCAAATATACCCATACATGGACGATTGCCTGATTCAACCGGACAGTCAGGAATTGCTACTTCAGCACCTGATGTTTGTAAAGAGACTCCTAACTTCTCTGGGGTATACCATCAACGAAAAGAAATCACATCTGGTACCCAGACAAAAGATTGTATTCCTGGGAGCAAGCTTGAACACAATTTCCCAGATGGCATTCCTCACTCCAGAAAAGCAGGTTTATTTGACAAATTACTTCAAACTACTGGCCACCAAAACCCAGCTATCTGCAAGAAAAATACTGCAAGCCCTAGGGTTCATGGCTGCATGCATTCTACTAATTCCATATGCAAGATTGCATATGAGGAAACTTCTGTGGTACTTAAAAAGTCTCTGGTGTCAACATTCTCAAGACCTGGAAACACTGATTCCTATAATTCCTTGTCTAAGGACGGAGTTCCTTTTGTGGGCAGAGGCTTTCAACCACAACAAGGGACTCCCTTTCATTCAACCACTCACCGCCCAAGCCCTGACAACAGATGCATCAGACTATGCATGGGGGGCTCACTTGGCAGGCAAATGGAGCCCAGGACAAATTCACCTGCATATCAATCAAAAAGAAATGTTAGCTGTACAGAATGCACTGACAGCCTTCAAATACCTTATCCTTCCAGGACAACTTGTGATAAAGACAGACAACACCACAGTTATGTGGTACATAAACAAGCAGGGGGGGACTCATTCCTACCCACTTTGCAGGTTAGCCATGGCCCTGTGGAACACAACTTTGAGCAATCAAGTGCACCTGCAAGCTCAATTCCTGCCAGGCAAACAAAATTTACTGGCAGATGACTTAAGCAGAAATCTACTGGACCCACATGAGTGGAAACTGGAACCCAACTCATTCGACCTTCTAATCCACAGGTGGGGGGCACCAGATGTGGACCTCTTTTCTTCCCCCCAAAACCATCAGTTGAGCAAATTTTGCACCAGGAATCCCCACAGCCAAGCATGGAAAGTGGTTGCCCTATCCTTTACATGGGAAAACCTCTCAATCTATGCCTTTCCCCCTCTGCCCCTCCTCTCAAAAGTACTACTCAAGATCAAACAGGACAGGCCAAGGACAATCCTTATTGTACCAGACTGGCCACGCCAGCACTGGTACCCACTCCCCACTCCTACGCAGTCTGACAGCAGTGCCACCCTGGCACCTACATCAGACCCCCTCTCTGCTGTCCCAACAGGAGGGACAGATTTTGCATCCTCAGCTGCAAACCCTGAACCTTGCAGCCTGGTTTATTCCCTGAATACACCACCAGCAGCTCTCAGCAAACAGGTGCTGGATGTCATCCTTGAGACCAGGAGGCCTAGTACTAGGAAATCCTATTCAGAAAAATGGAAAAGATACTAATATTGGAGCCAGTCTCAAGGAAAGGACACAGCTGTGCCCACCTTACCTCAAATCCTAGATTACCTAGCAGAGCTATTTCACAAAGGCCTATCCTTTTCATCAGTTAAGCTTCATGCCTCTGCCATCTCAGCTTATTACAATACTGAGCCACCCCTCTTCTCTCACCCTCTGATCAAACAGTTCTTTAGAGGAGCTAACAATTTAAGACCCCCGAGG